>NC_040044.1:37385701-37464209 GCF_003713205.1 Coffea eugenioides
CTTGTAGGATGTGGTGGTGGGCCTTGAAAGAGCTGAGGATTCGAGCACAACATTGTAAATCAAGGTCCATTGATACCCGATGTAAATTTCAAATTTGGCGGTAAAATAGGCAGAGGTGGGTGATAACAGGAGGGAACGGATTATGAAACTGGCATTGAACCGGCAGGAGGCAAAGCTCAACTGTTTCAGTGGGTGTCTAAGCTAGCCACTTGTCCAAAGGAGGAAAAAATACAAAAGAAAGATAAAGTCCATTTCTTTATATTTCCAAGAAAATGTTCTAAAAAGCAGGATAGTTGTTTTATACAGTTTCCATTTTTAAAACGTTTTTACATTCGACATGATAAAATATTATATGATTTTTTTTTATTTATTTTTTTGTTAAAATGAACTCTTGTTCTTCTCCTGTCTGGCACATGCCTCTCAAGTGTAAAGTACAACCATGAAAAACATCGACATGTCTTTCCAATCGATTCAAAAGGCGAGAACAAATCCCTAGGCATCTCGATTGAAATCCCCATAAATGGAATTTTCCGTAGCAATATGAATTCTTTCTTATTTCGACGAATCATTAATAGCTTGATTATTTTTAGATAATAATAAATAGAAATAACGCTTACAAGAAGTCCCATTAAAATCAAGAAATAGCCTCTCACGTACGACGTTATAGATCACCTCTTTTAAGATCAAGCAATTCCATTGAATTGAGTATGATTGTATTTGTAATAGCATCTATTATATCAGGAATATCAATGAACCCGATTATTCCAATTGCTCAGGATAGCCTTTTTTAGCTTCTAGGGTCTATATATGTGTATATTCCAACAAGTTGAAGCTGAGAGAAAAACAACAGCAGGAGTAATAAATCCAACATGCAGATTTTGTATATTGCACAAAATTTCCAAGAAGTAATAACATTATGGGTACCAAAAAGATGAAGAAAAAATAATAATGTATGTCAATAAGCTCTCTTCCTATATCTTACATTTCCTGGTAAGAAAAGAATAATTCCGCATTTACATGAAATGTACAAAACTTCAGTGACTTAAAAGTCAGGTGCTGTCGGCTGTACCAATTTGGAATGGAATTGTGGGATTCAATCTGTTAAGCTGATCAGCTGCCCATTCTCCCAACTTAAAGTGCTTTTGTTCTTGGCAGAGATCAAAGATTCTGATCAGCATTGCTTCAGTGGGTTCAAATGGCATCTTCTTGATAAAATCCTCAAGTTCATCCATCCATCCACTGCGACCATACAGCTCAATCATAGACTGATAATGCTCCAACCTTGGTATTATACAATACTTATCAGTCATTGAATCAAAATACTGTCTGCCCAACTCCACGCAGCCTTCAGCGATGCATGCAAGCAGGATGCCTTGGATAGTGACATGGTCTGGCTTTATGCCTTCATTCTCCATCAACATGAACAATTCAAGTACCTTTTCATATCTTCTGTTATGAAAACAACCCAGTATCATAGAATTCCAGAGAATTACATCACTCAAATCTGCCACTTTGAAAATCGCTAGAGCATAATCAATGCATCGACATTTGGAGTACATGTCAACTAAAGCTCCAGTAATCACAATATCCATCTCGTAATCATTCCTAATCATAAACCCATGGATTTGTTTACCCGGTTCAAGTGCAAAAATATTTGCACAAGCAGCCAAGACGGTTGCAAATGTAAAGTTACTTGGCATGGTCTCTCCTAGCATCTTCCAAAACATTGTCATGGTTTCTTCACTCAATTCATGACGTGCATAGCCAGTTAAAAGATTATTCCAAGAAACCTCATCTCGTAAATGACTTATTGCATAAAACCAAACTCTAGCACACCTCAAATTTCCACATTTCCCATACATGTCAAGAAGTGCGTTGCTAACCAATAGATTGCAGTAAAAACCATGCCTGTAGACGTACCCATGAACCTGTTTCCCCAATTCAATATCCATAATGGCAGAAGATACCTTCAGGACTAATCCAAGAGTGACATGATCAACTGCTCTAGTCTCTTTGAGCATCAAACTCAGAAAATCCAATGCTTCATTCCACTTAGAGAAGTGAGTGTACCCCGATAGCATTGCATTCCATGATACCGTAGTCCTTTCTGGCATCTCATCGAAAAGCTCTCTAGCTTCCCTGATTTTCCCACTCATTCCATACCCTGACACCATAGCTGTCCAAGCAATCAAGTTTTTTGAAGAGGGCAGCTTAAACATCAGTGAAGCACTTTCCATATCTCCACATTTTGTGTACATATCAATGAGGGAGCTTGAAACAATCTCATCCACCTCAAGATTAATCTTTATTGCATATCCATGAATTTGAACCCCCTCTTTAAGTCCATGTATACTAGAACAAGCAACAAGAGCATTAGAAACAGTGTGATTCAATGGCCTTACCTTCGCCCTAACCATCTTGGAAAACATCAACACTGCCTGCTCTCCCTCTTTCATCTCAAGATACCTCCTTACAATTACATTCCACGAAACACTATTTGGATTCTCAATCTCGTCAAACATTCTCCTCGACTCACTCATCATCCCCCACTTCCCGTACACATGAACTAGTGAACTCTCCAAAATCACATTCCCACAAAACCCATATTTCACAATAAGCCCATGAACTTGCTTTGCCAGCCAAAGAGCCAAAACAGAAGCACATGAACCGAAAACGCTCGAAAATGTCACTTCACTTGCATAAATCCCAGACTTGTGCATATGACTAAACAAATCCAATGCTTTTCCAGGACACCCATTATGGGAATACGCAGTTATCATTGCATTCCAGGACCCTCCATCCCTCCTAGGCATTTCATCAAAGAGTTCTCTCGCATCAGCCAGACACCCGCATTTTCCATAAGTCTCAATCGCTCTATTGAGCAAAAAAGTTGGCGGGTTCGGAGTGAAAGTGACCAAATGCGATTCTACTTTCCGGGCTTCGACAATGGCTCTGCTAGATGCACAAAGTTGGAAGAGACGAGCGTATAGAGAAAAGTCAAGGGGCACAGGGGAAGAGAAGAGGATGGAAACGGCTTTTGAAATGCGCCCCAACCGGAGATGGTTGAGGATAGCGGCAGTTAAGTTCTTGGCGTTGGTCGATTGCGGTGGTTTGCGGTGGCCGGTGGTTGAAGTGGCGTTTCGCAGGACATGGTTGAGGAAGGAGGCTGCGTTCATCAGCTCATGCCTCGGAAAAAAGAGGAAGGAATTCGCGGAATGCTGGAAGAAATTCAATTTTTTTAAAAAAAATAAAGCGGTTAATTAGTTCTAAGAATTTTAAAAAAAAATTCTACGAAATGATTTGCAACGTTAAAATGATTTACCTAAAGCTTGGAGTCTCCTCCTGCAATAAATATATATATCAAATCAATGTGGGTAAGATAAAATTTTGGATGTTCTTTTCTTGACCAAATATTTTTGAATTTAACTATATAGACAATGAAATGTAATTTAGTTGATAAGACGCTTCATCTATAAATAATCGACGGATCACAGGTGACAGATTACAGATTCAAGTAATCATCAAGGAGGTAAGTGGAAATATCACTGTCAATCCTCTTCTAAATAATGAGGAAAATTTAAATACATATATTGTCATTAATAGACACATGTTTTTGTTTTATAAATTATGATTTGCTTGAAGTTGGATGCAGATTAATGTTGTAAATGTGGCGAAACTCTTCATAGTTCTGTTGTTTATTAGCCTCGCTCGCACTTATGTTTTGTTCATTGTTCCCTCACGAAATAGGGTTTTGATTCGATTACGAACATATGTTGTTGTATCCCACGCAGATTAGCTGCATTTTATGTATGGCACATTTTCCATTTCATTGCAATTCCAGCCCTGTTGGAGGACTAAGGACTAGAGAAATCAGAGTGTACTGCATCTTTGAAGTGGAATTGTCTTCAATTGAAGCCTCACAGTTTTTGGGTTATTCTCCTTGTCAACTTCTGCAAAGTATTGCTAGTATTTTCCATTCTTTGACCATCTGTTTAGATGTCTTCTTTCATTAATGTGGAAATATATGTGAAACCATTTTTGCAGGTAATGGTTCACTCAAGAGTTTATAGGAGTTTCTTTTATATGCACAGAAACAACAAGAATAACCATAAAATATTGGAAGGAGTGTCTCAAACAATTGAGCTGTATCTGTTCTTTTGATTTAGTTTACCTTTACTATATCTGGTGTCACCCTAAAAATGTAATGGAAGTGCGAGGATTCGCATTGATAATCTACATTTATTCATCACAAAATTACATTGTACCTTCTTCAAAGAGAAATGAAACAAAAGAAGTTTTCTTCTATACAGAGTAGCCTGTTGAAAAGCGCTGCATACAAACAAAAGGAAAGACTTGTGTATTCAATAAAAATGAGTCTGTTGTAGAAGAAACTGATAGTATACTCACATTGCCAGCAGTTGGTTAAAACAAAGGATGATCAACCATTATGATGATCTCAAACATGAATGCTTTGATTGACAATAATCTTGAGCCCCTCAATCCATCCTTCTTTTCCAATTCTTATTGCAGATTCCTCAGTAGATTTCTTACATGATTGCACTTCAATCATTTGCAGCGTCGTAATCTCTCCCAGAGAAAAAGGGACTTCCTCAAGCTTCTTACAGTTTCTGAGCACCAGTTGCTCAAGGTTGGGAAGGTGATCACTGGTGGCATTCCACTGGGCAATACTCAGAGTGTCTAACATTAAGTATTTGAGTTTGATGAACTCCCCTTCCCTCATATCCCAACTCTGCCCCTCAAAGGCTCTAGAAAGCAATTTGAGAACCTCAAGATTCTGTAACCTCTTCCCAATGGCAGAAATGTGATCCCATGGTAGGCGAAAATTTGAGAGAGTCAGTTTTTTAAGATTTAAAGGGAGATTAAACTCAATCGAAGTTAGAGGTCTACCAATGTACACCATTTTCAATGACTCCAGCCGCGTTAGAGTGTCCAATTCTGGAAACTTCACGCTTAAAGAATCCCGGGATTCCATAAAAATGCATCCCAATTTGCGGAGATTTGGTAGCCTTTGTAGGATCATCCCTGTATCTTTCCCAGAAGAAAAGGATAGAGTGGAAAATGTGACCAAGTTATCTAACTGAGAGGAAACTCCAAGCTTGTCATGTTGGGAGATGAAAATAACATGATTGTTTACAACAATATGCCTTAACTTTACCATGCACCAGATAGTATCAGGCAGTATGATCTTCTCATCTTTCAATCCCTTCACAATAAGGGTTTCTAGTTTCCAGAGGTCTGCAATGGATTGTGGAACAGAGTCAATATCACCACTAACAGCAAGATATGTCAATTGAATTAGTAACTCTATTCCGGTGGGAAAGCAAACACCCATATTAATGTTTTCCAAATCCAACACCCTAAGAAGTTTGAAATGGTGAGCAATGAATGAGATATCATAGGGATGTCTTGGGTATGTATCACAGGTAGGAAAGAGTATTAGAGAACGGGCACACGAGCTGGAAGGTCTCGACTTCACAAAATGCTTTCTGTTCAAGCAGAAGAACAATCGATGTCTCTCATATGTTACAGGATTTGGATGATAATAATCATAAGAATCAGCACCATAATCTGAATCATCAGACATAGCATATGGCTCATCATACCTGGTAATTAATTGTAGAAAATTCTCTTCAGTTGCTTTTGCCACGCAGAAGTCGTGTAGAATATCATGAACACGACATGTTTTGACCCCTCCCATGGATCTTCTTTTGGAAAGCATTACCAGGTTTCGGCCAATGAGATCCATCAAGTACGCTTCTGCAATATCTTCCAAGCTCTTAGTACCCTGTATGAAACCTTCGGCAATCCATAGCCTTGTCAACTTCCTTACTGGAATATCTCTGTCTATCACAAAAGCTCCCATGTACAGAAAACACGCTTTCAATCTATCTGGTAAGTGATTGTAGCTTAGCTGTAAGATGTCCTTGCACCGACTTTGTGGATCATCATTGATCTTTGAGCTTAAGCTTTCTGCAATTCTTTCCCACCGATCTTGGTTCTTTTCTGTCCTTGCCAGAAGACCAGCTACGGCCACAATTGCAAGGGGTAGACCTTCACACCTCTTAGCAATTTTCTTGCCAACTTCTTGCAGTTCCTCGCTGCAGCCTCCATGAAGTATCTTCATCCGTAACAACTTCCAACTTTCATCTTCAGAAAGTAGACGAAGACAAAGAGGATCACTATCAGGTTTAACTTTTAAGGCCACATCATGTAGACGACTTGTTATCAAGATCCTACTGCCATTTCCATCATTTGGTAGTGAACTTTGCAAATCACTCCATGACTCAGTGCCCCACACATCATCCATGACTATCAGGTATCTTTTTTGCTTCAAGTGCTGATACAACTTTACTTCTAAATCCTCAATCCTCATATGATGCATGTTATCCATAAGCCCACTGATGCTGATGTTGCCTAGAATGTCAAGTAGTACGTTCCTTTTTTGGTATCCTTGCGAAACAGAACACCAGGCACGGATATGGAAGTGATATGCAACATTAGGATCATTGTAAACTTTCTTGGCCAATGTTGTCTTGCCAATTCCTGGCATGCCAACAATAGAGACAACATCTCGCTGTAAGGTTCCTCTCATCAGTCGAACTATTACATTTTCTGCTTGATCATTCAGGACTACCACCTCTTCATTTATTTCTGTCATACCAAACTGTGATACAATTTGCCTTGAAATCTGATTGGCACTTTGTGTCATGGCATAGCAAGTTAATTTCTCGTAAGAATTGGTGACCATCATCTTAATAAGCCTAATCTCTTCAAGCAGATCATAAAGCCATAGCACATGTTTCCAATTAATACCAGTTCCTACCTCAATGAAATCTATGACATATTCCACCTCATATGCCACATCTGTTATGCTTGTACCAAGATCTTTCAGTGCATCATGCCCCTCAGATGGCTCTGTAATATCCATGAAGAAAGATCTCAAAAATGTTAGGCCAGAGTGAATCTCTTCAATCTGATGCTTCACAAGGGCAATTGAATCAGGGTCATGTTTGAGCAGCTCCTGTGTGCTTCCTATGAGATCATCGATAAACCCCATTCCACAAATCTTAGGGAAATTAGACCTTTGAATTTGGGGATGGACCTTCCTAAGCTCTGGCTTGATAAGCATCAAATTATCTAGCAATTCACAAAATGAAAGGATAGTTTTATTGATCATCTCTTCTGTGATTCTGTCATGAAGAAATGTGTGATGGAGACATCTTACTCTTGTAGAAACTGCTTCAATGCCTGTGAGGATGAGCTCCACATTCTCTGGATTGTCCAGTTGATCATTTGTGACACATGTTGCAAACCATTTTAACCCCTCAAGAAGGGTTTGAATATGATCTTTTTTAAGAAAAGTAGAGCATTCACTATCTTTCAGTAACTCCATACAAGATGAATTTACCTTGAAAAGTAGAATCCTTGAAAGCAAAGTAAAAAGAGAAATCCTTGCCTTGGCTTCTGTAGTGCCATTTTGCCGAACAGATTGATAAAGAGATGATATCTCTCTGTAAACTTCTACAATGAGTGCAGAGCTCTGATAATTCAGGTTAGTCAGAACTTCTTTAAGGTCTTCAAATTGACCCTCAACAAAGATTGTGCTTCCTTTTAGTTGCTGCTTGAGGAATATCTCTGACTGGAGAAGGCAAATTTTTTCCTGCCACTCTGAAGATGGATGGTCACTTTCAGATGGAAAGAAAAGCCCTGCCTCTATGAGGAGCGCTTTGATTTCATACAAGATAATTTGCACATCCTCATTTTGTTCTTCTGGCTCATTGGTGCTGATGCAATAGATTATCAAGGACCGTAATCCTATGAAAATATTGTACTGCTGGTTTGATTTGGAACTTAGCTCCATGAGAATGTCATCTCTCCTTTCCTCAACAAAGAGATTGCCAAGATAGGGATCTCTTATTGCCAAAAGAAAAAAGAGAAAGGATTCTGCAAAATATTCATCTGGTCCATTGCAAATTTTGTTGAGAGCTCTGAGGAAATTGAGGTTCAATTCTAGAACTTCTGGGGTAGTAGGATAAATCCTCCTTAGCAAATCCTGAAGCTGAACTATTGAAGACTTTTTTTCGATTGAGTCCCGCTTTATGATCCAGTATTGCAGAGACCAATTTGCAATGCAAACAGCTACAGATGTGAGATGAGTCAAGAAACTGTTAACCTTTGGATCGCTAGGGAAGCCATACTCAAAATCCAGTACTCCATGCAAGAAGTGTTGGAGATGCTTCATGTCACGTTTCAAAAGACCGATTGTTTTCTGTTCTTCAATAGAATCAGTAACACTGCTGATTTCGTGCAGCATCCCTTCTATAGAAAAGATGAAATTAAACCAAAGAGCATAATCAAGAGAGGCAGAATGCAACACAAGGGAGCAGCCAGACAGATGGCCAAGAGCTTCTTCAATTTGATGCTTGAAAAGCTTCACTTTTACTCTTGACTGATGCAAAACATCATGTAGTTTCGAAGGACATTCTGGGATGTACTTCTTCTGAGACGCAACGTTGAGATCCCGCGCAATCTCCTGAAATGCAGCTTCAACTTTCACCGGGAGGGATCCTAAAATTTTCGCAACTTCATCCGTATCACTTGACTTGTGAATGCAAATCAAGATGGTTCTCAGATATGCGAAAAAGTGCAGGTCGTGTAGATGATTATTCAGAAGGGAAAACCAGCCTGAAATTTGCAATACGTTACTTCTCAACTGCTGATCAAGCTCATTGATTGCTGATTCAAGGACATCAAAACTAGAACTGGAACTGGAAGCCATCTTCTAATGAACCCTCTTGTTTGCAATCTCGATCACTAGCTGTGTTTTCCCACTAATTCGAAAACGAAGTTTGGACATTAATAGTTTTATACTTAGAATTCCAAATAAGAAAGTATATATTGAAAGACCAGCAACAGTTCTTAGATATTCAGTGTAAGCCACGTCGAATTGACGACATAGTTAATCATTATCGTTATCATTATCATTACTATATAAAGGGATAATTTCAGAAACCTCCCCTGAGGTTTCTGACAATTTCACTGAACTCCCCTGAGATTTGAAAAATTACACATACCTCCCTTGTCATTTAAAATGACAATTTTACCCTTAAATATTTTAATAAAATTCCCTTTATTTGGTATGCTTATACTTAGAATAAGTTTTAAAATTATTTTTTCATTATTTTTCCTTCTTATTTATTTTTTTAATTTTTCGCCAATAAAACTATAGAACTACCACTATTGCCTCTAGTTTCTATTCGAACTAGTGATTTTTTTTTTGACGAGTTAATTTTATATGTAATCCAATGTTTTTATTGATCTTTGTTTTTTATTTTTTGGTATTAAAATGAACAATAAATCAAAAAGAAATAGCCCAAAAGCACTACTAAATTATGATAATGCCATTACTCCAAAAATTCATAAACTCTAAATGAATTATTTCAATGTTTTCTTTTCTATCTTATAAATCTAAATCCATAATAAAATATCATCAAAAGTATCATATCATAGTAATAAATTATTATTATATTTATTTATCAAATAGTAGATATGGACATGAAAAATTTGGCAACTTTTCCTTATAATTATACTAAATAATCTTATAATTGTATAGAAAAATAAATTAAAACTCATTATGCAAGGGCATTTTTGGTATTCATTTAAAAAATTGACCAAGTCAATACTATTTTAAGGTTTTGTTACTAAAACTATCAAATCAAGGGAGGTAAGTGTAATTTTTCAAATCTTAGGAGAGCTCAATGAAATTGTTAGAAACCTCAGGAGAGGTTTCTGAAATTATCCCCTGTATAAAAGGCATGAATCTTGGTATTGAGGAGTGTAAGTATAAGCACTTTTTTATCTTAATTTTTGTTATTTCTAAATTACCCTCATGTCTTTTAATTAGAATTATTGCATTATAATGCAGCACTAATTAAACAAAATAAAACACTCTAATTGATTACATCTTAATAATTTTGGTAATTATAATTAAAAATTGCTCATTAAAAACTATTTGCCTACCTTTGGACTCCATCTCCTATAATATACGTATCAAAATTTCTTAATTGAAGCATGAAAAATTTCTCATTAGTCAATAGTTGAGATTGTAAAAAAAAAAAAAAATCAATGTCAAAAAATAGATACTCTCTAGAAAATAGAGAAACATACAAGGAAAAAAGAACCCTTATTTATCTGTATATCTTTATACACATATCACAAGCAAAATTTACAATTATGCACTTTTTACCAATATGAAGAATTTTTTATATTGCACCCAATGGAATTTCAATATATAAAAAATGATGACACCTTTATAACTGAAATAGCAGTATTAAACTAGAAAAAAGAAATCTGAATACAAACCACTATTATCATTAATAGCAACCGACCAAAAAACGTTACTATATAAAAAGAATCTTGGTATTGA
The DNA here is from genome assembly GCF_003713205.1 of Coffea eugenioides. NCBI lineage: Eukaryota > Viridiplantae > Streptophyta > Magnoliopsida > Gentianales > Rubiaceae > Coffea > Coffea eugenioides. The sequence goes on from NC_040044.1 coordinate 37,396,149, forward strand.
GGAGTGTAAGTGCAAGCACTTTTTTATCTTTATTTTTGTTATTCCTAAATTACCCTCATGTCTTTTAATTAGAATTATTGCATTTTAATGTGGCACTAATTAAAAAAAATAAAACACTCCAATTATTGATTACGTCTTAATAGTATTGGTAATTATAATTAAAAAGTGCTCATTAAAACTATTTACCTACCCTTGGACTCCATCTCCAATTATTATATGTATCAAAATTTCTTAATTGAAGCATGAAAATTTTCTCATTAGTCATTAGTTGAGATTGTAAAAAAAAAATCAATGTCAAAAAATAGATACTCTCTAGAAAAATGGAGAAACATACGAGGAGAAAAGAATCCTTATTTATCTGTATATCTTTATACAAATATCACAAGTAAATTTTACAATTATGCACTTTTTACCAATATAAAGAATTTTTTATTTGCACCCAATGGAATATGAATATACAAAAAATGATGACACCTTTATAACTGAATAATAGTACTAAACTAGAAAAAAGAAATCTGAAATAGTACCATACAAACCACTATTATCAAACGGTGATAATAGTATGTACACTGTCAGTGTATATAAGATTTACTCTTATCATTAGGATTAATCTTTTCTACGCTGACAGTGACAGTGTATATACTATCAACGTTAGATGAATGACAACTATGCTAAATTTGAATTTAAAATTCAACTTTTGCACGCATGTCATGAATCAAATGGTGATAATGTATACACTGTCCGTGTATATAAGACTTACTTTTATCATTAATAGCAACTGATAAAAACAAGAAGAACTGAAAAAATTGAAAACTATTTATAAAATGACATAAAGTAAATAGAAAATGAATTAAAAAACTAGAATACAACTCAAATAATACCAAGTACAACATCCAAATCATTGATATCTAGGAGAAAACGAACATTGTTGTTGACAATAATGTAGTAATGCTTCATTTGTATTGGTTTGAGCAAGCCAAGTCTATCCATCACGTCAGAAGTCATCTCCAATGATAAAATAAGAATTATAATAAGAGTAAACTTAAAATGAAGAATGATAAAATGAAAATGATATCCAAATTATTTTTTGTTATGCCCAAAATACCCTTATTTTTCTCATGATTACATATATTTATTGTATTGCAATATTAATGAACAATGGAAGCGGTTACGAAATGAAAAGCTTTAAAATTAAGTAAATTTCATTTATGGTGACAATTGTAATTAGACAGAGTTAGTGCATTCCAATAATTGATAATAATGATAGCGGTTATGGATTAAAAGTTGGCAATTAAAAAATAAAACATTGCAATATACAAAAAATTAATATTAAAATTGTTAATTAGCCACAATTCTCATTCCAATTCCATGATCATAAAAAAAAACTAATTGCTTTTGCTTCGCATTGGATTGTGCTAAAAATATAAATAAAAGAAAAGGAAAATAGAAAAACTCCAATTATCTCTATCTATAAAATTTCAATTGTCAGAATATACAAGCTAAAAAAACTTTAGGTGGTGGATCATTTATACTCCATTATTGAAAAAAATAGAATTAACATAATACAAAGAATTCAAATTACATGTATGTTTATTTTTCTAACTTAATTATATTCTTCATTTATGAAAAATTGTAGTGATTGTAGTTTATATGCAATAGAATCATAAATATACAATAATTTTAATAAAACATGATATTATCAATATTTGATATGTTAGAGTTCAAGCTATAAATAAAAAAGTGTTTGATTCATGATTCCAATTCAATCTTAAGAGACATGTCAACTACATTGAAATGTTTTTTTGTCTCTTTTCATTTAATAAATTTTTAAAAATAAAAAAACATAAAAATACTATATTATGATGTTGATGATCAAATTTTCATAAAAATTTTTAGTTTCTTTAAGATATTATAATCACGTGCAAAGCACACGAACTACTACTACTATTTTAAGGTGGACAATTCATTGCCACATTAGCATCTTTAGCATAATGCCAAACTCAAAAGCAAGCCAGAACATACTTAATTTTCATTGTGACTCCAAAGAATCAATTAGAATATTTGAGAGCTAAACTTCCAAAACACGCATTCTGAATTGAAAGTACCAATTGAATTTACAAATCATGGGGAAAAATCATGAACAACGGGAGTCTTACGTTGTATGCCTGAGCTGACGTATGGACAAAGGCAATAACACACTACTTTTTCTTCTGTTGATTTCTAACTTTCCAATGGAAACGACTATTAGACGATAAATTTCAAATAGGAAGAGTGATCTCCAAGGCATTCAAGCAAGGAAGCTGAATAATGGTAGGTTCTTTTAACTTGTAGGACAAAGCCAAGTAGCCAACTGCTGGTGACAACAAGAAGATGAGGAAGTTTTGTGTCAACTCTAGTTCAGGCATATTAAACAATCCTGACCATGTCAATCAACGTTGTCTCATGCATGGTTTTTATATACAATCCAACTCAGGATATTATACAAAATTAGCTTTAGAAGATCTGAGAATCTCTAATGACAATTACTCTTTGATTGTAGATTGATATGATATGATCAGGGAGACTAAAATCCAAAAGCAAGGCAAAGGCAAGTCCCAACCCTTGTTTCATTCACAACAACATTAACAAAGATAGCCAACAAATGTCAATTTGAATTGAGCAATAACCTGGCAGAGTAAAAGGGCTATTAGGGCTCCATTTTTACATGTTTTACTAAGCTGAGATGGAAACTGGTGGCTATCTATATCCTTCTTGAACTTAGAACTACAATTTTTGTAGGAATTTTTAACTTATTTAATTTTGAGTTGGTGCTCTAAAACTTCATCTTTTTTTTCTGATAAATACAGCTGAGTCAATTTGTTATGGGATGTAATCAAAATGCATAAAATCGCGGCTATGAAAAATGTTTTTGATGGAAAGACAGTTTATAAATGAAAAGATGCAGTATAAAATATTGAAGCAGTGATCCCTGTGAGGTCCAGTAATGATTCCAATAAAAAAAAAATTCTCAAAAATACTAAAGTTAGAACCAAAATTTGCATTATTTTTTTAGGTGACTGCCATTGCTTGTCGCCCCTCTAGTTTCATCGTTGCTTCCAGAGAAAGTTCCATCGGACAATGCCCGCTAGAAATGGCAGTGGATCGGGTATTCTTAGAAAATCTCTTCTACCAAATGTTATTCTGCATATTTAAATCTTTTACCAAATCCTATTCCCTCTCATTTTAAATTTGGATTATCTTTCAAATATCCTCTGCCTACTAAGTTAAATAATTCAGAAAAAAAAGAATTACATGTCATCAAACTCAAATTAATACCTACTTCATGTTAAATAAACACACTACATTAGCTTGCAAAAGAGGAATTCAATATTGTTTATAAAAGACTATGTAAAGAGTTGTGTTAAAGTTATATTTTATTGGAATATAAAATTGAGGCATGGTCAAAGGATACTTTAATGCTAATATCCATTCGAATTCGAGATAGAGCTCACTCGAAATCAATCTCAAATCGAGACCAAACTATTCATTAAGAGTTTAATTCATTTATAGCTCCGCATGTATATAATTATTTTGATTCGATACTTTAATGGAATCCTAACATCTATTCGACTTCAAGATAGAGTTTGTTCAAAGCCAAACTATCGAGCCCAAACTATTGATTAAGAGTTCAATTCATTTACAACCTCACATGTATACAATTATAATAAGATAAATGAAAAGAAGAATATATTAATGGTAGCTATAATCAAATGTCAATCATCATTTAATGTGATTAAAGAAATTTAGTAAATTTGGCACTAATTACATCAAAGGTAATGGAAGAAGTGGATGAACTTAAACTAAGGTTGAAAGATGAATCAAATTACTTGATACTCAAATCGCATTTCACTTGATGAGAGTTCGTTTAAACTTAGTTCGCCAATTAGTTAAGTCAAAATTAAACAGCGTTTTATGTTCGATAATATTCAAATTCGATAAAAAAAAAAAAAACTCGTTCAAACTCAGTTTGATAAATAAAAAAGTCAAGATTGAACAAAATTTTAAACTTGTTAAAATAATTAAATAGATTTGAACACTTGAGTACTAACGTAGACCCGAACAAGATAGTAGACTGATTGACAGCTGAACGGGCTAGATTGGCCCTTTGGGGGAGTGGGATTTGAAAACCACATGTTATAAATAATAGGAGAAAGTAAGCAAATATATCTAGTTGTCGGATAAAATGGAATTCCAATTATGTGAATGAAACAAAAGTGAATTAAATTCGAGTTGCCTAAAATTGATGGCTCAATTGTAATAAGGCGTGATATAGGCGCAAGGTTAGTTGCTAACTTTCGTTAAAGTTTGGAAAATCATACTATTGAAAGTAAAACTGAATATTGAATACGAACAACAACTCGCACAAACCGGTCATAGCACCAGTGTTTTTAAACTTGGACAGGCCAGTGAACCGGAGAGGGGGGCGGTTCGCGGTTCGACCACCGGTCCAACCAGCCGGTTCATCGGTTCTGCCTTTTTTTTTTTTTTGCTACTTCAATGCTAAGTATTTCACGGGTCTTCACTCTACACTTGAATTTGATAGCTAATGCAACGTCTAACATGGTTATTGATAACTTAAGTCCCTAAAATGCATTCACCAACATAATTTAAAACTAAATTTAAGTTGAGATAATAATAAATTTCCTAAAAGTTATACATGAAACTCCAAAAAATTGTAAAATTATAGTAGTAGATAATACAATTATGACAAGACAAATGGCATCTCTGTCATGGACTAGTTGAAAATTTTCTTTTGATTAAAATTGTCAAATATTTGTACTGAATCATTTGCAAATGGAAATAGAAAACAAAAATCTTGAAAAGGAAAAAATTATACTCACCAAAATGGAAAAACTCTTATGAAAGTTGAAGCTTCCAACGTGCTTATAAATCCGCTAAGATAATAACTTGATGATAATGGGGGAGGCTTGAGAAAGATTTTGTCATGGGTATTTGATTTGGAGGTGGAAAGGTTACAAAGAAAAAAATGAAAAAAAAAACAAGAGAAGAAGCAGAGACAGAGAACCAAGGATAAGTGAAGCAAAAGTCAAAAAGTGTTGTCTGGTGTCTGTGTCTTAGTGCTAGGGTTTCCTTTTGTTTAATTAGATTTTAGTTTTTAACTTAAGATAAGTAGTATTGTATACAAAAAAAGGTTGTCTCGTGAGTGTAGTCCAGTGTTAACAAGCCTTTGTTGTGACTATGGAGACTTGGGTTTGAATCTTGGGAGCTCTTTTCCTATTATTGCTTTGAATTTTGAATGAATATTTGAAAATTTTAAAAACCGTCGGTTTACAGTTCGAACGGTTTTCAATGATTCATACGGTTTGCCGGATTTTTAACAATTTTTCATTAACTTGCGACTTTAGCACTAGACCGGACCAGTGACATATCCGATTCGCGGTCCAATCAGTCGAACCCGCCGGCCTTGTCCAACTCTGAAAACATTGCATAGCACTGTAGTATAGTGCAACAAACAAAAGTGGGCTTAAGGGCGGGAGCAGTCCATCCGCTAGAGGACTGTTCTCTCCTCGCAGCGTAGAACGAAGGGGCCAGAATAAGCCACGTGGTCAAGTAAGCAGCCAGGGCCAGAACGATGTCGTTGAACTTAGTGATTGGAAAACCGGAAAAAAACTTGACGTATCGTGTGATGAAGCGTCAAGTCCATTCCACAACATCCCGCATAGAGCTATTAAATGGAACGAACAGCTCGAAAGCTCAATTGAGCTCGACTCGATAAGACTCGAGCTTGGCTGGTTAATTGTGGTAAACGAGTCGAGGTCGAGCTCGAGATATGCTCATTTAATTAACAAGCCGAGTAAGTTCGACTTGTTTGTTATCCGAATAGCTCGATTAGGCTCGATAAAGAAGGGTATATATGTCATTTCACAATTCAAAAGTATAAAAATTGAAAATTATAGACTTTTATTGGGGTCAATTTGCACATGTCCCATTTGATGAGTCGAGTCCGAACACATTTCAAAACTCGTCCGCCAGGCTCGAGTCGAGCTCGGCAGCCAAATACTCAGCTCGATTAACAGCACTAATCCCGTACTAATGAATCTTCAAAACGAAAAGGTCAATTTGCGAGAGGTCCCTCTGACAGATCATTCCGGCCCTTAATCCACAAAAGTGTCGTAGGTGAGGAGTGTCTGGTCCAAAATGAATAAATGAGGTATTTATGACTGTTAAACCTCGTCAATTGACTCCGAACTCTATATGTTTGAGAAAGGGAATAATTTTCGTCATTCAGAAAACAAATGGAATATGTTAGGCATTTTTCAATTTATAATGCAGTAAATATAGTGCAATTTTTTGGGGCAATTTAATTTTGCAAGTGAGTCACACATTCTGTTTGTGAGGCACACCTTTTTTCGAGTAGAAAAATGTTTTACGCGACTTACTTCCTTTTTCTTGGAAAGAAAAAAATTTAAATAGATTTGACTTCAATCACTACCACGGGTTAGGGCATGACTTCGATACTATAGGTTATTTTATAAAGATTTTTACAAATCGCTCACCAACACAATCCTCACATCGTAGCGGGTTGGAACACGCAACTTGCTTCCCTGCCACATACTTGATGAGATTGGACTGTGTATTATGTGCCTCTTCATTCTTTCGAGTTTCGACACCCACACACTTCCTACGGTAAGCATGGTCGAAGAGTGCCAACCATAAAGTGAATCCTTGAAACGGCTTCTCAAAGGACTAGATCTTTAGGGGGGAAAATGCTGGGTCCGTTTGGATTAGCTGTTTTTGGGGTTGTTTTTCAAAAATAGCACTGTAGCATTTCATTTTTCAAATACAAGTCCGTTTGGATTAGTTGTTTTTAGGGTTGTTTTCAAAAATTATATAAAAAACTTTTTACTGTAGATGTTTTATGGATTATTTTTAGATGTATTTTTAAAATATATTTTCGAGTATTTTTATAATTTATAATTTTTATAACAATATACAATTATACATTTATAAATATTTATAAATAAATATATTTATATAAAAATATATAAATGTATTATATTATATATAATACATAATATAAATATATTTATAAATGTATAAATGTATAAATTATAAATGAATATTATATAAATGTATAAATTATAATTTTTATATTTTTATATTTATATACATTTATCCATTTATAATACATTTATAAATATTTATAAATAATTATATTTATACTTTTATAAATAAATATATTCATATATTTATATATAAATGTATTATAATATATATAATACATAATATAAATATATTTATAAATGTTTAAATGTATATTACTATAAATATAAATTATAAATGTATATTATAATTTATAATTTATAATTTTTTTGTTTTTATATTTATATACATTTATGCATTTATAATACAATTATAAATATTTATATATAAATATATTTATATATTTATGAATAAAAATATTTATATATTATTATAAATAAGTAAGTGTATTATATTTATAAATAAATTTATATATTATATATAAATAAATAAGTGTATTATATTTATTTATATATTATATATTATATTTATAAATAAATATATAAATGTATTATAAGTGTATTATATTATATATATTACATAATATAAATATATTTATAAATATATAAATGTATATTATTATAAATGTGTATAAATTATAAATGAATATTATATAAATGTATATTATAATTTATAATTTTTATGTTTTTATATTTATATACATTTATGCATTTATAATACAATTATAAATATTTATAAATAAATATATTTATATATTATATATAAATAAATAAGTGTATTATATATAAATAAATTTATATATTATATATAAATAAATAAGTGTATTATATATAAATAAATTTATATATTATATATAAATAAATAAGTGTATTATATTTATTTATTATATATTATATTTATAAATAAATATATAAATGTATTATAAGTGTATTATATTATATATATTACATAATATAAATATATTTATAAATGTATAAATGTATATTATTATAAATGTGTATAAATTATAAATGAATATTATATAAATGTATAAATTAATATATTATAAATATATATTAATATTATTTATAAATGTATTAATGTAATAAATATAAATGTATAAATTTATTAATATTATGTATAAATGTATAATTAATATTATGTATATTTATATAAATGTATTATATTATATATAATACATAATATAAATGTATATTATAAATATACATAAATATATATATATATATATTATGTTTAAATGTACATTTATATAAATGTTATATAATATTGAACATTTATATAAATGTATAATAACATATTTATAATATATATAATTTATATAATATATAATATTCATATAAATATATAAAATATATTTTATATAAAATAAAATATTTATAATATGTATAAATAAATATATTTAAATTAATAATATATATATATCCTATAGATAATTGAAATATACAAATTGAAATAAACATATTAAATATGTATTTGGAGTTGTTTTTGATATATTGTTTGGATATGGTGTTTTTAGAGTTGTTTTTAAAATACACATTTACTGTAGTATTTGGATTGTGAAAAACAGTTTTTCAAAAACAAGCCCAAAAACAAGAATCCAAACGGACCAGCTAGTTTTAATTCCTAAACATTGGATCATGAACGCATTTCATCCTCATACTTTTTGGTGTAATACATTTAGTATCTGAGTTGAACTATCAAATTTCGACTAATTTCATTCTCAAATAAAAAATTTAATCAATTTGAACAGAAATTGGACACATGATAAGCATGAACCCCTTAAGTAAAAAACCATGCATGATTTAAATTCAACAAAATAAAATAGCTATTTTCACTCTCTCAACTCCAATACTTTCTTCCCAACTCCAATTTTCATTCATATTGATTAATTTCCAGTTTAAGGATGGAATTGATTAAAAAACTTGATAGTTCAAATGCTAAATGTAATATACTAAAAAATTTGAGTACGAAATGTATCCATGATCCAAAGTTTAAGGATGAAAACTGACATTTTCCCTATCTTTAGGCCAATGGCCAGTTGGCCACATGAGCAGTAAGAAAGTGCTGTTTCCTAAGTCAACTAACATTATTATAAAGTAATTGGTTTTAAGACACTAGCATCATCGTTCCTGTTTTGCTATATCTTTTGTCTATTGGTAGAATTGTTGCATCCTCGGTTTTTGTAGGCTACTTGCCATTTTTATAAATAAAAGCCACCTTGAGTTTGTTGACAATTTGGCATAGACCGCTACCTATTTATTAACACATTAATGACCCGTATAAGCTACAAGTATAGTTTACAAACTGTGCTACTGGTGAGTAATTTAGAAATCACTTACTTTAATTTGAGATAACAGAAAAGATCTTGTAATTCTGATTTTTGAGAGACATCTGAATTCACGATCTTGTAGCTCTGGTCGATACATGCGACCTGGATAATTGGATGCCCATTGCCCTCCCATTCCCTTTAAGTTCTCTGAGAAGGACTAGACAACTTGATGCCAGTCTCCTCTCTTTTTGCAGCTTGATGGCTGTGTAGTGTTCATTGTTTACCATTGGACTTCATTGGTTCCCAAGGTTGCCTGCCTGTTAATTTCATGTTTTTGTTTTCTTGAAATTTTTTTGCTACAATTTCTGCGAAAATGTGAAGTTGTAAGTCCTTCATGTTTAATGGAATGCCAAAAGATCTCTTTCCAATTTCTGTTTAGTCCGAGACAGTTTTTAATGCTATGATCAAGTATCAAATCCTTTCTATTCCAGTCATGTGATCAGTTCAAAACTACCAATATTTAATCTGAGACAGTTTTGAAACCTTATGATGTGCCCATCAAATTGATTCTTTTGCACCCTAGCTTCAGAAAATCATTCTCTTGAACAAGAAAGACTGCAGACAAACATATCTCCAAGTTACAAGTGACCCCGTGTGACTTGCATAATACCAGATGACCCTTCTAAAGTTTTAATATAGTTATATAATTTCTCTATGATTTTATATAAAATGAAAAATAGATGGAATGAACCACCCCTAACAGTATAATATCGACTTAACTCCCCTATAATTTGCATGAATGTCCACTATTAAATAATTCCCCTACGATTTTATGTATGGTGGTTGGGTCATTATTCAATTCGGTATTGGAATAGGGATACAATTCGTATTTCAACTAACGATGTTATAGAAGTTATTTTCCGTCAAATTTCTACTTTACATAAAATTAAGAAGAGGTGAAGTAGACATTTTAAAACATTAGGAAGGTCACGTAACAATAGATGAAATTACAAGGGGTTATATATAATTTGCTCAATATTACTGTGTGTGACTGTGTTAGTTAGCAAATCCTATTCTAAGCCATATACATGACTAAAGTGATATGAACAAAGCAAATGATGACACAACTCGACAGTTAGTAACAGATGTACAAAATAATGTACTCAAGAAAAAAAAAAAAAAAAAAAAAAAAAAAGCCCTTGTACTTGCTACAATTAGCAACAGTTGTACTAAAGAAATTCGTTGCGTTTCCTTCAGTTTCCAAATGTAACCACCACAATAATCTACAAAAGCTAGACCTCGAAAGTAATGCACGGCAACCCTAAGTTGAGTGCAAGAATTTAAAAGGCAATATCCTCGGTTCAGTTCAGGCTACATGTCCCAGCAATCTTCAAGATTCAAGAATGTGAATTAGTGGTATTTGGATTTGGGATTATGTCATCATAAACTTAACCAGAACATAAGAAGACAGACAGAGAATTGGTGATAGAATATCAAATTAATTTTGTTTGTTTCTCTTTCCACAGGAAATTTTTTAGCCAGCATCTGATGGAAGCTAAATGACACTTCGGTTCTCAATCAAATCAAAATAAAATAGCACATTATTCACAGCTACAGGTCATCTATTTTTGGTTGTCAAGCAATTTCCAGTGTCCGTCCGCTGTTTATGCCAGTTTGCATCTAGGACTAATCCACCTTCTCAACCATGGTGGAGTCGGCCCCCGTGAATTCCTCAAGCTTTATACTTCAGATAATATAAAACAATAAGAATTATTGAGTCCTTGATCCGAACTTTAGCTGGACTAAGTTGACTTTGCAAGTCGATGACAAAATGGTAAAGCTAAAACGTTGAGCAACTAATCAAGTTTCTTTCTTTTCTTTCACATGGTGTCATAATAGTAGAAGCTAAATATTCTATTTCCATCTTCAGGTTCTCTGGCCTGCCACTTCTGAATATTTTAGTGAATAAGATATGTAAGTCAGAGCTCTTCACATGATAGTAAATGGGTAGTAAGGATAACATCTTGATTGAAATGTCCATTTTAATAATGTCATGCTTGAGTTGTAACTTTCTAGGCCTGAAACAATCCAATTGATCACTTCTGCTGCAATCAGTTTATCAAGCTTACCAGTCTCCTTCCCTCCCTTTGGAGAACTATCATTTCTTTGGAGAAACTAATTCGAGAGAGACACAAGGCATGGATGTCTTATTCACTTGTGTTGAAACTCCCTTAATGAGTGTGGCATGGGCCCTGAAACACCGGAGCTTGCCTTCTCTTTTGAGGGATCAGGTCTTGGCCCTAGAAAAAGAGTTGCGATTCCTGAGAACTTTTCTTATTTGTATTGGAACATCGAAGGACATAATGGCTGAATCAAGTTCAATCATTGGGAGATTCGAAGATGCATTTGGAAAGGCAAATGAGGATCTTATCTCTGCTTGTCGTACCATGCAAGAGAAGTTTTCAGGTAAAGAACTTTACCAAGCAGCTTGTGCTATGCTGGAAATGGCCAAAAATTTTCAACCTGAAATCCGGGAAGCTTACGGCAGCTTGTTGAAGCTGTCCCGGCAACAACACAACATTCCGCTGGATCCAAAATTACTACTGGGGTTGATTGATTCTCTCGCAGAGAATTTAACTGATCTTGTTGACTCGGAAGATCTGATTGCTTCTCTGAAGAAACAAATACCAGTCCTCAAGGAGAAGCTGAGGTTCCTCAAAAATTTCCTGGACATTACTGCCAAGAAAAGCATTCCAGACCAGATAATGCAGTCTTTTTTGTCATATGTTCATTTCTCAGCTTCCACTGCAGCATCTCTGTCCTATTGTTGCTGGACTGATGAAATGGATGAAATCATAGCAGGCGGAATGAACATTAAGCTCTCTGAGCTGGTGTGGAAGATTATGCCTGGCACTCTAGAGCTCATGGAGATGTATGTTGGACTTCTGAAAGCTTCAAAGTTGGCTACTTCTGATGATGCAAAGACAGATGAAGTTGCGAGTTTTGCTAAGTTTCTATTGGAAAACTTTGTCAGTTTCACAGACAATAAAGCTTCAATGATTCAGGAGGAACTAATATTCCTGCTGTCTTTTATGATTGGTCTCCAAGAGGAGTGCACAGGAGATTTGGGACAGATCTCAGCAAATATTAAAACCATTGCAAGGGAGGCAGGATATTTGGAGTACAAGCACCTTCTCAATGAAGGGACAGAGGACCAGATCAAGGAGATGAAGCATGTGGCTGATAAGTTGCTTGAAAAGATGAAGCTTGTCAAAGCAGAGATACTTCTGATAGAGCTACTACACTCAGAGGACAGTCTGTTTGTCCTCATGAGAGATGCAAATGCAGCAATCCATGAGGAGCTGAAATTCTTCAAGTCTTTTTTGTTGAATCCAAAGCAAGACGGGGAATCTTTCCTAAAACAAGCTGAAACGGTTGCCAGTGAGGTTACATCTCTTATCCACTCAATTCATGGCAAAAAATTTAACGAAGAAATGGTTACAAAAATAAATCTTGATCTTTTTTGGTTGCTAGAAAAGATTAAGCTCTTTAGATCAGAGATCCATTTGAATGAGCTAAAAAATAATGAGGCCAATTCGTTGTTCCCCAAGAGGGGTGACACTGAAATTCTTTACAAGGGACTGAGGTCATTGAGGGCATTTTTCATGGATATCCCTGACAATGACGAGAACAGGGAGGATAGGAAATTGTATGTAACATATCTAGAAGCTGCAATTAGTGAATTACAACCTCTCGATCTGCCACTTCGTGTCAACAAAATGACAGAAGACTTGGTAGATGTATATTTGGCGAAAGGCAACGCTGTTGCCAATGATTCAGGATCTCAAAACTGTTCAGTTGGTGAAAGTATGATGCAAAAAGGTATGCAAATTCATCCATTTGCATCTGAAGTGCTACAGTTATTTGGGCTTTTCAAGGCTCATATGGGACAGATATATCTCCAAGATGTAAAGTCATTGCAGTCAAATCTTCCCAGGACTGATGATCTAGGATTTATCACTTCTCTCCTGCAAAATCTGAGAGAGTTGCTGAATCACGATGCAAATCATGCAGCATCTTTCGCAAAGCAACATCTTCAAATGGTATGCGTGGAATTAGAGTTCCTCCAATCTTTCCTCGTAAAAAGTGTGAAGCAAAAAAATAACCATGCAGAAGTTAGAGATCTTTGGACGTGCATTACCAAAGTTGCTTATGAGGCAGAATGGGTCATTGACTCATTTGTCCTTAGAGATGGCCCTTTTACCTATCACATGCTGTGGCTTTCTGCCGTCATGGAGTACATTAAGCTTATCAAAGCAAAGGCCATTTGTGTTCAGGAAAAGTATTACAATGAAGTTCATGACATCGCCAAGCCCTCAGATCGGGCACCCTCATCGGTTAGTACTCCGGAATTGGATGAAGTTGTTGTAGGTTTCAATAATGAGGAGAAGGAGATAAAAGGTGTTCTAACAAGAGGAGAAATGAAGATGGATATCATCTCCATTGTAGGAATGCCAGGGCTTGGCAAGACAACACTGGCCAAAAAAGTGTACAACTCTCCCTCTGTTGCCTCTCACTTCCATGTTCGTGCTTGGTGTTGCATCTCTCAAAAGTATCAGAGGAGACAGTTATTACTTGATATCTTGGGCCAAATTATTGAGATCACTGACCAGATCCGCAGACTGGATGATGATGATATAGCTACAAAGTTGTACCAATCTTTGAAAAGGAAAAGATATCTCATTGTGATGGACGATCTGTGGGAAATTGGAGCATGGAGTGACATGAGGCAATCATTTCCAGATGATAAGAATGGTAGCAGAATTTTGTTCACAAGTCGACAGCAAGATTTGGGTTTACAAGCTAAAGAAGATGGCAAAACTTTCCCTCTTTGTCCACTTTCTAAGGATGAAAGTTGGCAGTTATTGCAAAAGAGGGTATTCTGTGAAGTAGACTGCCCTAACACATTGCTGGAAGTTGGAGAGAGAATTGCAGGAAATTGCAAAGGGATACCTCTTTCACTTGTTGTGATAGCTGGTCTCCTTGCAAGAACAGAGAAGACTCCAGATAGGTGGAAGCAAGTTTTGGAAAAGTTGTGCTCTTATATTTTTGCGGATCCAGAGGGAGGATGCATGCATGCACTAGGATTGAGTTATGAGCACTTGCCAGACAATTTGAAGTCGTGCTTTCTTTATTTTGGTGCATTCCCAGAAGACGCAGAAATTCCAGCCTGGAAATTGTCATGCCTATGGATTGCAGAAGGGTTTGTACAAAATACTGACTCTAAGAGCTTGGAGGATGCTGCAGAGTATTGCTTGTCAGAATTATTATCTAGGAGCCTAGTCATTGTGGCAAAAAAAAGGTCCAATGGCAAAGTGAAATCATTTCGAGTTCATGATCTGTTACGGGAGCTGTGCTTGAAAAAAGCCAAAGAAGAAAACTTTTTCCAGCTGATACATGGGTATAAACAACTTTTTTCGCCTTCTGGTGAGGCCGAGGGTCTGGATTATGATGCAGATTCCAATAACAGCTTTTCATCAACTCCCCTGGAATACCAAGACCGACGGCTGTGCATCTGTTCTAAGCGAAAGCATTTTAGTCTGCTGAAACCTTGTGGTAGACAGGTTCGTAGTCTATTGTTTTTTGCCTCTAATGAGATATACCCAAGAACTCCATATGATATTTCATTCATTTGTCAGAATTTTAAACTTGTTAGAGTGTTAGATGTGGAAAGCATCAACATGGGTGATTCCTTTCCCATTGGACTAGAACTACTTGTTCAGTTGAAGTATTTGGCAGTTAGAGGTGATGTCAAATCTGTTCCATCATCAATATGCAAGCTCTGGAATTTAGAAACATTTCTTGTGAAGGCATTAAGGGGTGAGGTTCTGGTGCCATCTTCCTTTTTGAATATGAAGAGATTGAGGCGTGTACATATAAATGATCGTGTTGCTTTCAGCTCGCTAAATGATAAATCTGATTATTCTTCGCTAGTAGAGAACATGGAAACGTTTTCCACTCCAGCTCTTTCATATGGAAGTGTTACAGAAAAGATGTTGAGAAGGTTTCCGAGTCTTCGGAAACTAAGATGCATTTTTGTGGAATCTTCGGATTACTCCAAGAAGTTCACCAAATTTCCTGTGTTGGATTTTCTAACTCACCTTGAGTCTCTGAAGATACTTTATCATGGCATGGTTAGTCAGCCTTGCGAGTTCAACTTGCCCTTGAATCTCAAAAAATTAACTCTGTCAAAATTTCGCTTACCATGGAGTCAAATATCGACAATTGGGAAGCTACCCCACCTTGAAGTTCTGAAGTTACTGTCAAGAGCTTTTGATGGACAAATTTGGGAAATGACGGAGGGAGAATTCCAGAGTCTCAAATACCTGAAACTTGACAACCTATGGATTGCTCAATGGAAAGCTTCCAACGATCACTTGCCTTGCCTGAGGCATCTTGTATTGCAAAGGTGTAAAAAACTGGAGGAAGTTCCGTCCAGTCTTGGGGATATCCCTACATTGGAGAGAATTGAAGTACACTGGTGTAGCCAATCTGCTGCAGTTTCGGTCAAGGAAATTGAAGATGAGCAGCGAGACATGGGAAATGAGGAGCTTAAGGTCCTAATATCTGGAATGGAACAATAGAGTTCTTTGCACGAAGTGGATTAGATGTCTGCTCATGTTAGCAGGTAATAAACTTTATGTTTCTTAGTTTCTACCTTTTTTTTTCTATCTTATTTTCTTCTATATTTTGATGCACCCTGTCTTTAAGAGAATTCGTACACATATAGTATCACATGAGTACACTTCATGATCATAATCTCGCAAATACTACTTGATTATCGACAAGGAAGAATACATGCATATGGCATAGGATTCGATTTATGATATATAGTACGAGTCCTTATCAGAAAAGTTTTACCACTATTTTGAGATTAAAAAAAAGTTTAGATGACCTTGAAGACTGCATGCTCATTTTTCATGGAGATCAGAAGGATGGAAATGTGTTCAAAATGCAAAAACAGATATTCAGAGATTTGAATTTCATCCAAGCCTAAATATTACCTCTCTTTCATACAGTGGCGGATTTACACCGGAGGCACTGGGCCCCCTTAAATTTCTATGACACCTATAAAAATTTAATGTAATTTCAACTGTGCCTCTGGAGTTTTGTGTATCTATTGGTTTATAGGTCCCCACTGCCCCCTTAAATTTCTATAATACCTATAAAAATTTGATGTAATTTCAAGTGTGCCCCCTGGAGTTTTGTGTATCTACCGATTTATGTGCTTTTAAAGTTGTCTTTGATTTTACCTGTTGTTACAACTACCGTAGAAAAGGTTTTTTCAATGATGAATATAGTGAAGAATCGGTTACAAAATAGAATGGAAGACACTTGAATGAATAATTATTTATTACTTATATTGAAAAAATAAATTTTGTGAAATTCGAAATGAAAAAGTTGTAAACCATTATCAAAATATGAAAACTCGTCATGAGCAATTGTAAATGGTTTAGTTTGCTTTTGAAATAAAATTATTATTACATTAATAATTTTGAGTTTGTCTTTTGATGTTTTTCATAAAAAATGTGCATCATTTGTACTTGTTGGTGAATATTTTTTTTCCTTAAAAAACTAAAAAAAGGAGTAGGTAAAAAATTTTGGAGTTGCTTTTGCTCCCACTGAAAATTTTTTCTGGCTCCGCCACTGCTTTCATATTATTAGGAAGAAAAAATCTACATCTGTTGTTTCTTTGTTCCTTGGAACTGATTATATTCTTTGCAATAATCTTTTTCTTGCACATTATGGTGAAAAGAGTCATATGTTGGATGAAAATGTTTCAAAATGCTGAGGCATGGTACTCACGAATTCCACCTTTATCCTGCTCCTTTTTCTTGTGAGATGAGTCGCAGCATGTATTTGCATCTGAATTTGCCACGGTTAAATGATTTTGTTTTTCAAGTAACCCGGCTAATATTGTCCTCTGTGATTTATGACAGCAAAGGCAAAAAAAAAATCTGGCTGAAGGCTGATCACCGATGGATTCAATATGGTTTATGTATGCTTCTCCAATAATGTCCACAAGCAAGCTGGTCTACAACCTTCTACCTGTTCTGCTTGGTGTTCGTCTACCTTTGTGCTTCAATTGGTGCTTCTTCACTTTGAGAGTCTGTGACTCTATCTACTGCAAGTTAAACTGGCGGTGGAAGATTTACTCTGCCATATCTTCACTTTGTAATTGGCTCATATCCTGTGTTCTTGATAAAGCTTGGTGGGACAAGATTCTTGTTTTCCAAATGGACTTTGCTTGTATTTGTGAGTGATTATATGTGTTACTATTCAGCTTGATACTTTGACTTCTTGTTTCGTTACAAAAATGTGTCATTTCATTTGGAAATTTCCATTAAGCAAATGAAAAATACTTAATGCCACATAAAAAGAATGTAGATTTTGATCCTTCTTCATCAATCAGTGAAATAACTGCGAAAAGAAATAGTAGCTTCAGTTGTTTTTTGAGAGACGTCTTACTAATGGTCTATTAGTAGTAGCAATGGTAACCATCAGACCAAACAAGTGCAGAGCACATCCGTCTGAATTTTTTTAAAAACAAGTCATTTAAATGTGACATTTTTTATGAAAGGCAAGATATCTCACCCCACCAACTAGGTAGTGGCCACTGAGCCGATGGGCCAGTGGTTAGTAGCAATGGTACTCGAGACATTAAAATACTGATAAATAGGACTTGCAGTTAACATTTGGAATTTGTTGGTCTTTCAATTACACTGAAGACAATGCAGCAGCAAGTAGCAAGAAGCTTTTGCACTATGTTGTTGGCCCCTTCATCATTCATTCTACATTATTTCGGGAAAAAAAAAAAAGCCTCTCTTTCTATTCTCCAAAAGCCTGTAAAGGAAAAGAAAAGCAGTTGCCAATTGCACGTATTACAAGACAATTGTCTTATGATATCCTTGTCAGTGTTATTAGATTCGTACTGATCCCTTCACCTGGACTTCCAGTCCTCTCAGGTTATTATTCCCACATGGGCTATGTTTAGCTGTTGATTGCTTCATTGTTGCTTTACAGTTCCACTAGATTTTTAGCCCTGATGCCATGCATCAGGTAGCTGACACTCGTTATTTTTCTGTTATGTTTGTGTGTTTTTTTTTTCTTTGTTAGATATAGTAATCATGTGATTGAGTGTCTTTTTTCTAATTACACAGATAAACATGACAGTGGCAATGACAATGGCAACCAATTCTATCATCTACCAGTGGCAATGACAGACCGTATGCATGTGTAAATTTAAAAGGAAAAATTATTAAATTTTTTTAGTAATTGTTGGAGATTTTTTTCTTTTTTAAAAATATGAATGAAAAAATTGTGTTTTTCTTCTTCTTTTTTTTTTTAGGAAGTTGTTGATTTTTTTTTGGGTCAAATATCAACTTCAATATATATATAGATATCGGAAGTTGTTGATGGTTGTTGCTTTATTGGAAGTTTTTCAGTGGTTCATTGGTATGGAATATTTTTGCCCAAAAGAATATATAAATTGTTAGCATATTACAGGATAGTTTTGTCCCTCAGGGGTTTGAGTGACACCAAAAAAAAAAAAAAAGAAATAAATTGTTTGTGTGTGTATTGTTCTCCCACATAGGCCAACCTAATGGGAAATAGATTGATATGGGAAATGATAGTAATTCTTCGGACAGATTAACCTGTCCCAACTCAACCAAACAATTATAAAGCTAAAAGAAGATAAGTTAATAGAAACAAACTGTAAACAAAATGCAGTAAAATTAAAAAGAAGATTTATAGTGGTTCAGCACTAAAATCGACGTCCACTATCCAAAGTCTTTCTTCCCAACTGGAATCTAAGAAGCTAAATTCCTTTGACAATTGTAATGCAAACTGATTGATATAAACCTGTTCAGAGATAACAAAGTGAGTCCCTTCCTTCCATTTGCCTTTCTTCAACAAGTTTCAACTTTTCGAGAATATACTGTTTACAAAAAAAAATGGTACAAATTGATTAACGGAAACCAATAGAAATAAATTCCACAAAAAAAAAAACATAAACAATTTGATTGTAAAAGGGCAAAAAAAGACACAATTTTATGTAAGCAAAGCAGAGGAAGAGGAATGGGAGGGGATTAAGCTCCAAAAACCAAGTCCAACCCATCGCACGAAACAAAAGCTGGTAATACACATAGTTGGTGCTACTGCGCCCGCAGCCGAGTTTGAAGAGGGGGGAGGATTGAACGACAACTTGCGGTGGGTTTACTAAATTCCCCTTCTTTGAAAACAAGATTGACAGCGGACTCCTAAATCGACAGTTCGCTCACGCTTTTCGTGTTCATGCAGCTATGCAGTGGAAGGGAAGAAGAATGAAAGCTAAGAAGACGCGGACTCCTAGATCGATAGTTCACTCGTGCTTTTCGTGTTCACACAGCTATGCGGTAGAAGGGAAGAAGAATGAAAGCTAAGAAAAAATTGCTAAGAAGAATGAAAGCTGAGAATGAAAGCTAAGAATAATGACCGCCCACCGCCCACTGACCGCTAAGAATCGGTGAGTGCCAATATTGTGAGCAGAAATTTCTGGCTAGCAAAATCGTCCCCCACCGCCCACTGACCGCTAGGAATCGGTGACTGCCAAAATTGTGAGCAGAAAGTTGCTGACCGAGAATGAGAGAAAATTGCTGACCGCCACCGGCCAGAGAAAGCTAAGAAGAAGAATGAGGAATTGAAGCGGTGTTCCCAAAACCAAGAACAGGCCAAGAATGAGAAGAAAAGCATGAGAGCCACGCGGATGAGAAGAAAGGAATGAGAGCCACGCAGATAAAGGAAATTCCAGCGCAGCCACTAACACCGAATGACAAAGGACCAAAACGCCCCTCAAAGCCACAAAAATAGGACCAAAACACCCCTCAAAGCCACAAGAATCACGTGATAACCGCTCATCCTGCACTGTTCACAAAGGCTATCGACGCTTTATATATGTAAGATAAGATTTCGCACCGAAGAAAAGAAGAAGAGTAAATTATCTTTTACTTTGTGTGATTTGGTGCTTTATTACATTGTTCTCCTATATTTTAAAAATTTATATATAATTCTTTCATAATTTTTGGACTAAAATATTGTGATTAGTTTTTTTCATTAAAACTAAGGATCAATGTCAAAAAGTGAAACAAAAACTAATGAATTGACTAATTCACCATTTCACTACTTTTTTTTGCCCTTTTTTCCTTTCCTTTCTCTTCTTTTGCCCTTTTTTCCTTTCCTTTCTCTTCTTCTTTTACCTTTGGAAAGGGAAAAGATGTTTTTAAAAAATTGTACTTTGCCCTACAAAATCATAATAAATCTTTATTTGTCCCAAATGCAAAAAGAAGAAAGATAAATAGAAAATAAATAAACAAGAAATAGAAAATAGCATACCACAATGTCACTTTTTTCTTTGTTTTTTCATTTTCAGTATGCTTCTTAATTTTCTATTTCTTATTTATCTATTTTTAGGATAAATTACATATAATCTCCCTGTGATTTCATCTATTGTCACATGATTCCTAGCATGTCAAATGCCCACTGCACTCCATCTATAGTTTTATATAAAGTGAAAATTTAACACAATATAACTATGCAATGTGGTTAGTTGAAATACGAATAGTGTCATTACTTAAATACTAAATCAATTGACGGCTTAACCACCCTGCACAAAAGTATAGAGGGATTACGTGGATAAATGTAAAAATTACAGGGGGTAAAGTAAGTATTTATACAAATCATAAGGGAATTACTTGGATATTAAGATTTTATCACAGGGCCTTTTAAAGCACATTTGGTATGAACGCTGTAATTGATTGTGCATTCCATCCATTTTTTCACTTTACATAAAAGCCATAGGGGGTTATGTGGTTATTTTAAAACCTTAGGACAGGTCATTTGGCATTTTGTAAAACCACATAGGGGTATTAAGTAATTTACCCTTTTTTATTTCACTTCCTTTTTTTTTTATTTGGGGCAATTTAAGCTTTATCACAATTTAGTAGTCCAATATACTAAATAGGAATACCACTTTATTTTTGAGTATTTATTTGGGTGATTCAATTGAACAAATATACTTTTATTATTCAAGCGAAATATGTCAAAAGTTGTATTCACTCTAATGCTGTCTTTGGTTCCTTAAATGAAGAAAAATTAATAACATGGCATTCGATTTCTCTTCCCTGGGCTGGCTACTCCTACTGCTCCCTCAAACGCAGTTTCCCATGGTCCCTCCAGCTCCCCAGCTCCACCTCTAGTTTTTTTGATATCCAAATCTCTTTTAACCAATCTCATTTTTAACTTTTTTGTGTTTGTGATTAAAAGTGGCCCTCAACCATCTTTTTCTTGATGCATTTAACAAGAATTCCAAGTGCATATTCATTTGGTATAAGAAACCACTGAAGGCTAAATCGAAGAGATTGGAGATTTTTTTCAAGGGTGGTTGCCCTTCTCGGTATCTTCTTAGCCTTTGATTTCTTCTCTCCTCTTCTCTTCTTCAGGTACCGACAACTCTTCTGTTTATTGTTCATTTTTCTCAGGGTTTATTTCACTGACCACGCTTCTGTACTATTGCTAGTAATAATTGTCACTGGAACCAAAGAGAAACTGCTGCCATGATCATGATTAATTAGTGAATTGCTATTGATTTGGTTGTCAATGATGGAGTTGCTATTGATTTAGGTGAATCTTAAACCAACAACAAAATTTTAGATTTTTTTTGGATGAATAAATGTTTGAATTCTGATCAAGAAGACTTTTGTTGTTCACTTCAATAATAAAACCGTGCGTGGTTTGGTATGATTAGATTGTAGAGATAAGGGCTGGGTAAATGCTTGGGGAGGAGGCACTGTCAGGACTGTGGGGAAGCTGTGAAGAGATGGTGGTGTATTGTTGTAAATTAAAAAAATAAAGGGTGTTCATTGTAATATCAACGTTTAGACTCAAATAGTCTAAGACATATGAGAATTGAGAAAACATTCTTCCTGTATTCAAGTAGTTTAGCCAAAAGGTGATAAAGATAGATGATGGGTAGACCAAATATGTTGTTTAGTTTGACACGCATTCGTTTATCACCGGGTCTGGTCCAACTGAGGCTCCCTGGCCAGGGAACAATTTTAAACGCTTTATGGTTCCTGCAGTACAAGTTTTCTTTGAAATCCAAGTAACTATGTCTAGTTTTATAGATTGGTTGTCTTGGTCCAAAGTATCCGAAGATTTGTTTATAGATGGTCAAGCTGGCAACTTGATTGTTTAGTGCAGTTTGTCAACAAATGAAATTTCTGGGGAAACTGCTGCACTCAGAAAAATAAATGGTTTTTAATGACTTGGAGATGTCAATCGGCAAGCATTCTGCATATTTTAGGGCCATTTACTCCATTACTCCAAGGGCTGGAAAAACCAAGGGCCATTTACTCCATTAGAAAGACATAGCTGAAGTAGCAGCAATGAGTTCTCCTGGGATTCAACATATCTCACAATGTTTTATCAAACCAAAAAACACACCAGAAGAGGCAAAGCAACCGATTTACTTGTCACAGTGGGATCTAGCAATGGCTTGCGCCAACTACATTCAGAAGGGCCTTCTTTTTGCCAAGCCTCCAGCTTTCGACCGTGAAAACCAGATGGAGGACCTCCTGGAGAAGCTCAAGGAATCTCTTGCTCTCGCCCTGGATCATTTCTATCCATTAGCTGGTCATCTTGCAACTTTGAAACAAGAAAATCCCCCAATTTACTCCATCTATGTTGATTGCACCAATAGTCCTGGGGCAAGATTTGTTCATGCATCCTTGAACTCGACCATCGATGATATTATTTCACCAATTGACGTCCCAAAAATTGTTCAATCATTCTTTGATCATGACAGGGCTATCAACCATGACGGTCACACCAGGCCTTTGCTGACCATTCAAGTCACCGAGTTAATTGATGGCATCTTTATTGGTTGCTCTGCCAATCATATGATTGTTGATGGGACATCCTATTGGCATTTCTTCAACACATGGTCCGAGATCTTCAATGCCAAGGGGCAAAAGATAGCGATCTCAAGACCACCTATCCACAAGCGCTGGTTTCTTGAGGGGCATGGTCCAATTCTTAGCCTTCCATTCACCCACCATGATCAATTCGTACGAAGACACGAGGCACCACAAATGAGGGAAAGAGTTTTCCATTTCTCATCAGAGTCATTGGCTAAAGTGAAAGCTAAAGCAAATGCTGAATCTGACACCACCAAGATTTCTTCATTCCAAGCATTGTCAGCTCATGTCTGGAGGTGCATCACAAGGACTCGAAATTTGCCACCTGATCAGGAAACAAGCTGTATGATGGCAATCAATAACAGGACAAGGTTATGTCCGCCTGTGCCTCAGGAATATGTAGGTAACTGTATTCAGGCGGTGAGAGCAACTGCTGCAGCTGGTGAGTTGCTTGATCGCGGGCTCGGATGGTCTTCCTCGAAATTGCATCTGGCAGTGCACAACCATACAGATGAAATTGTACGCAACTGGGTTGAATCATGGCTGCAATCGCCCGTCATTTACCAAGCGGCTGAGCTCATTGATCCTTGCAGCGTATTGATCGGAAGTTCTCCAAGGTTCAACATGTATGGCAATGAATTTGGCCTAGGGAAAGCAGTAGCAATTCGTAGTGGTTATGCAAACAAGTTCGATGGGAAAGTTTCCTCATTTCCGGGAATCGAAGGAAGTGGAAGCATTGACTTGGAGATATGCCTTCGACCACATTCCATGAGTCTTCTTGAGTCTGATGAGGAGTTCATGGGGGCTGTCACTTTATCAAGCTCAAGGGACTAATCTTGGAGTTCCTTCAGTGTTTAAAAACATTCAGATCAAATCTTGGTTTCTGCCTTAATGCCTTTGTTGAAATAATTCTTGAATGGAAGTATCAATTTTAATTTAAAATTTTGTTTATAAGTTCCAACTCGTTTTAGTACTAATCATTGGATTTCCTAAATGAAGGCAGAGGAGAAACAGCGATTACGTTGAGAATTCGCCTCAATACCTGCCTTTCCCTTCTGGTCTAAATCTAATTTTCCTTAGGGTCCAATTTCTGGCTGCATTATTCTGTATGAGGCATAAAAGATCTGTCTATCGTCCGTGTTTAGGCTGCATATAATATAGTTAGAAATTCCTATTGTTGGTTGTACGCAACGCAAAAAGATAAATCCATTTCTGGTTGGGGAATTATTCATTGCCACAAGGCTCCACTTCATCTACCTACATAGTTCTAGTACCTCAAGACTGTTGGCGCGAAAAAAAAAATAAAGTACAACGGAAACAATTTTAACACACACAAAAATACGTGGGAAGATGAGGGGATAACATACAAGCAAATATTTAATAATTTTATTAACTTAAAATTTAGCAATAACAATATCAAGTCGTAATTTTTCGCTTATGATTACTCACAAACATCAATTTAGAGACTTTTCCTCCATCTCACAACTTAATTCAACTCAACTCTTCAAGAAAGAGTAGTATTTATAGATCGGAAAATTATCTAAACAGACACAAATGTAAATCGAAACTTATTTGGACTTAGAGTTGACCATTGTTTAAACGACTTAAGCAAAATTAAAGGAAACTCCACGGACTTAGAACCAAATTTGTACTTGGACACAATTACTAAGAACTAGAAGGAAGCATTGAACTTGTCAAACCCACGCACAACTAAATAAACTAATAACGCTTGGTTTAAGATATTCTAACAGAAACGACGTCACGGAACTTGATTAATGACTACTGAAGAGGATTGAGAAGGACATTTACGCACAAGAACTATCTTTTAGCAGAAATTAGCTTTTTCCTTTTTATATTAATTATGCTTCTGTACTGTGGTTTGCTTTGTTAAACTGATCGATGAATGTTTGTTGGACACGAGAAAGCATTGAAAGTATATCACCGGCTCAGGGAATACGCTTAATACAACATGGTTAAACATGCACTCGATGATGAGCATTGAATTAACCAAATTAGTAATAATTTCTTAAATCTTGGTCAACCATTGGATCAAAAATTAATGGAGTTATATTCTATAATCTTTATATACCGTTCTATCTTTTGGTGGAAGAGAAATAGTTACTGCTAAAGGAATTATTGCTTTTGGTGGAAGAGAAATAGTTACTGCTTTTCGTCCAACTACAAGCACTAGTTGCTGTTTACCTGGTCAACTGATCATGGCTCATCAGTCATCAACCCTTGAATCTTCTTGGAGTATGCGTGCCTCCACATGTCAACAAACTATAAGGCAAGCTCTTCAAATCCAAGTTAAAATAATGTCCATCTTTTGGTCGGTGATCTACAATTCCAAAGTTAAATTTTCTGGCAATGAATCCTTATCCTCCTGTGGCACGGAGTTTGTCTACATTAGCTCAGTAGAGTCAAGACCATAAAATTACCCGTCAAAACTCATAATTGTAAGAATATTTATGTGGCCTACATGATCACATATAATGTTATTAAAATTACTTCCCATTAATTAGCTATAATTACCTCCCATCGGTTGGATGTGGGAGGGGGGAGGGACATCCCTCCCATATCGGTTGGATGTGGGTTCTTTAACCTGGGTTTAAAATCCACAGGACTCTCGTCCTGTCATCAATTGGTTGGACGTGAATTTTTTGTGGGTCCCCCTTAGATTACTCTTAACTGGGTCATTTAGTCGCTAACTTCCTGAGTGTTTGGTGTGTGAGTTTCTATCTCTTGACAGAAAAAAAAAAAAAAATAGCTATGTTAAGGTATCTAGACTCTTTCATGATATTCAATTAGTAAGTTGAGTCCATTTATGACTCAAGACCCAGATGGAAGCTATAAAAGAATTTGTGCATTTAAAGAATGGAACAGAATATTCATAGATTAGTGAAGCTTGTAAAGCAATAAGAGTGTAGTCGAGAGTTAGTAGGAAGTTTACAAAAGATAGTTCCAAATTTTTTGAAAGAATTTAACTTGCATGCACAATACTCATATGTGGGATTGACAATCCAAATAAATTTCCGACTAATGATTTTTGAAAAGACTTACCGAACAGTGAAAGTGTTAAAATCTCTTTTCAAAGACTGAAAGTCATACTTAGTGAATGCATTGTTTGTTAAAACTGCATTCATGAAGTGCATTCTTTCAATTGCATCATTGGTCGAGAGCTATTTGGAAAAAGTAGTGTTATTTGAGTAATAACTTGGAAAACCAACGTGGTTCCAAAGCTAAACAATTAGACAATCAAGGCATTGAACCTAATCACCAAGAATAATTAAAATGGCATCTCATATTTCAATAGCATTTATCGCCCAAACAAAACTGATCTATTAGCAAACCAAATAGGAAGAAAGTTATTAGCAGACGGCTAATTTGAAAATTTCTAATTTCCATGGCTAATTTACTTCCTAAGTATCCATAAATTGGAGGGTTTATTTGAGTGCAAGGTATTTACTTCTAACACATTACAGATTGCAAGTTGCAACCATCTAGGAGATGCAATCTCATAGTTGAGAAACCAAAGGAAAATTGAAAAGAGAAATTTGAAGATACAAATTGACATGAATAAGCTGAAACTTTTTAGCGATATACAAACATACACCAAACTTGTGCATAACCCATTTCGATTAATGTAAATTAATTTTGAATTGAAAGCAATTAAGATTAATGATCATTGATTTAGCAATATTAAAGTAGTGCAACTTCAAGTATTAAATCTATTCATCAATCAAACATAGCTACACATTAAATAGTACAGTTTATATAACGAAATTATTGCACTTAAGCAGCTGTTCTAAAGAGTACAAGTCTCTCTTTTTTTTTCTGTTTTTGGGAAACTAAGGAATATAAGTTCAATTTATACATGTAACTACCGATAAGATCCAGTTTTTTATAATTAATCACTAAGATATTCAAGGCACTGACTTTTCTATACTAAACTTTTAATTTAATACAAAAAAATCAATTCAACCATCTATATTACTTCATGCAACTATTAAACAGTTGTAAAAAATATTTAGGTTTAAGCACACCATTGGAGATTCGAATCCAAAGGTTAACATAGTCACAAAAAATATTTGGACCGTATTCTATCTCACACGATCAGAGTTGAAACTAACCTAGACCAATAGCATACACAATTGAATTCACAAAATTGTCCACCCACTCAATGTCATCCCAATCAGTACAGAGTATAGACAATTAAGGTATTGAACGTAGTCACTAAGAATAATTAAAATGGTATTTGAATAGCATTTATTGCCTCAACAAAACTAATTCATTAGCAAACCAAATAGGAAGACGGAATTAGCAGATGGCTAATTTGGAATTTTCTTATTTCAGGAGTTGTTTTAAAGACTATAAGTCTTTTTTTTTTCTTTTTTTTTTTGGGAAACTAAGATATATAAGTTCAATTTATATGTATAACTGACGATAAGATCTAGTTTTTTTTTAATTAATTAGTAAGCTATTCAAAGCACTAACTTTTCTATGCTAAACTTTTAATTTAATGCAAAAAGATGAATTTAACCGTCTATATTATTTCATGCAACTATTAAACAGCTGAAAAAAATATTAGGTTTAAGCACAGCAATAGGGGTTCAAATGCAAAGGATTCAGGAAAATTAACTACGCTATAGTGTTGTTTGTGGAATTAAGAGTAGGAGTGTGTCAATTTGGCGATGAGAAGGCAATAGTTTATAATATATGTACATACATTGCATTCTAGTAGTTTGTACATTAGCAAAAGCTGTTTAACAGAGACATGCAAGACATGCAACTTCAGAAGCTCCCAATTGCTTCCACGTAAGCTAACAACACCATCGTATCTGTCCAACACCCAAACATCAAAGTGAAATTTCATAATTAACCACCTACTGATGGTGCCCATACGGGACCATACTTCTTATGTGATATCAGCCAACTCCCCTTTTTATACTTCTTAGGATATACAGAGGCTCTTGGTCCCTGTCTCCGCTCTGACCCACGTTTGTCACTTTACCCATCACCAAGTACAAACATAATAGAGAACCACTGACCTTAGCTCAGTGGCCGTCAAGGTGGGTCTTAAGATCCTGTTTGGATTGTAGGTGAGGGTTCAAATCTCACATGCAGTAAAAAAATTCAAAGGTTGTGCCAAAACATTCTCTTGGTCTAGTAAGGTCTGTGTACCTATTAGTCCTAACACAAAGTTTCTTTAGACTCCCCCTCTCCTCTAATTTATGATAGATAGGTTATACAATAGTTGTCATTTTCGAAAAAAAAAATACAAACATAATAGAGTTCTGGAGGGTCCTCGGGCGCAGATCGGCTGGCTATGGGATAACCTCATTAGGCTCCAGGTCATGTGGTCGATTCTGACTCTCCTACCCTCTCGTGTATCCTTGGGGGGCGGGGTGTACGGATGCAAGGAGATTAGTTTGACAAAGTTGGGATACTCCCTGTATTGAAAAAAAAAAAAAAAATAGAGTCCTGGAGCACTTGCAAGTTGATCATGTTCGGACGCAATCACGCATTCGAACAAAGAGCCTTTGCCTCTCTGCTTCAAAGAAAAGAAGGAGGTGGGGTCAGTTGAAGTACCTATAAAGTTTGGGGTAATTTTATTCCTTGCGATCTACCTATCCGCTACTCTCACTGATCCTCTCATAAGGTAATCAGACCGGCAAGTTAATTGTGATTTTGCTATCCATAATTAGACAAAATATGTCTCAAAACATTTGGTGTGTTAAGATAGGAACTATAGCATTTTGTGCGATGTGAATGAGAGATAGAAAAAATGATTTAAAATATAAAAATATGTGTTAAAAAATATGTTTATAATACAAGTAAATAATTTTTTGCAATCCATCAAAACATGCCCTTAATTGCTTGATTGCTGTCAAAATCAAGATGTAGTTCATCACCACTTGATGATCACTTGAGAAGGCAGCAAATATTGCTTCTATATTTTCTAAACCTTTGTTTATTGCTGAAAAAAAAATATCGCAAGAATGTTGACCTGACAGGGAAGTAGTATAAAACTACGCGTACTAGGTTGATAATTTCTTTGTTTATTGCTGAAAAAAAATATTGCAAGAATGTTGACCTGACAGGAAAGTGGTATAAAACTATGCCTGTTGGGGAAATTTTTTTTTTTTTTTACAGTGTTGGGTCGCCGGGCTAACTAGGCCCAGCCGCTAGCTGGGAATTTTCTTGGTAAGCTGCCGGGCTGTCAGCCGCTTGAAATTTTTTTTTTAATTTTTTTAAAATTGTTGGGCTGCAGGGCACACCGGCAGGCAGTTAGAAACCTTTCAACATTCTATTGCCCCCCAAAATACAATTAGCTTGCTTCCAATACCAAATGGTCAAAGCTATATTTTGTCACATCAAAATAATATAGTCAAAATAATATATTTTGCTAATAAAATATAGTTTTTTTAAAATGCCAAGAGTGTATATTTAAAACTTTATTGAAGTTTTCGCATGTTACAAAGACAATATTTTTCTTTATTGTAAAGTGTTTTGAGCTAATTTATAATCATTTACATAATTTTTAATTTTTAATTTTTAATTTTTTTTGTCTAAATCGACGGCTTGGCAACTAAAAAGATACAACATGTTAAAATTTATATATAAACTTGTTTTGATTTTTTTAAGTTAGTCCAAAAAGGTATTCCCATGGTTATAAATTATTGCAAGTTGTTTTTAAGAGTACCATAATCATTCATAATTTTAAATAATTTAAATTTTTTCTGAACCAATGACACAAAAATGTTAAATATTAAAATTTTCAAATATTAAATTTTCATTAAAGAACTATATCGATCAATTTATAAAATTTTAGCAATAAATTTGGTGTATTATGACAATTAAGAAATCACAAGAAAAGGGCAAATTTGAAATGAAATTATATTCTCTCTCCCAAAATGTATAGAAGACCAATCCTTATTAATATTTAGTTGAAGAAACAAACTTTCCAGACTGGGGTTTTTTTTTTTTTTTTTTTTCAAAACGATAACATATTCCATTTCCAGAAACTAATTACACTGTTGGATTGCTCTTACATCTTTTTTAGCTAAACTAGTAAGCCATATTGGAAAAGATTCTTTCCAACAAATTTCATCATACAAGCTTATGACAAATTTTGCCAACTTATGAGACACACAGTTACCATCTCTTCTAACAAATGAGAAGTAACATTCATCAAAACCTTGGCTTAACATCAGTATATCAGCTAAGATAGTCCCCGTAATTGGGTCTTCAGCATTCCTATCCTTGAGCTTATCAACCATCAGTTTACAATCGGATGGATTTCCACTCTGTTCCAGCCCCTCTGCTTTATGGGGTATTTAAAACAAGGGAAATTCCACAGCCTCTTTAGGAATTTTAAAGGAACCATTCCTTCAGTGCAAATCCAATTTATGGATGCCGCGTTGTTTAGTCATGGTAGAGTTTGCTACATAGTAAATTTCCTCCCAAGTACATGACAACCTGCTATAATAGGTTATGGTCATCAATTTGTATGATAGATGTGTTTTATCCTCTAAGATATCAAATTAACAAAATAACTACTAATTTGTATGTTCAAAAATATAATTATATTTTTTAATGCCATAATATCCTTGACTACAAAGAAAGTCCTGTAAACTGAGATTCATACTGTATCATTTCATCTATTTTTTTTTTTTGGTTGCCTGCCACGGTATCCAGGGCTTTGCCCTGACAACGGAAAAAAATAGATGAAATGATACAGTATGAATCTCAGTTTACAGGACTTTCTTTGTAGTCAAGGATATTATGGCATTAAAAAATATAATTATATTTTTGAACATACAAATTAGTATCATTTCATCTATAAGAAGGTACCAGCAATTCTAATTTTCATTAATGAAAATAAAAACTAAAAAATACAATATTATTAAAATTTTATATTATAAGTTATTGATTATGTTAGTACAAACCAAATTGCAAGAGACAATTAAAGACTTTTATGTAAGATGGGATATAAGATTTTTTGTGATCATAAAATAGTTGTAAGAGATAAATGTTCTGAGTATATTAGTGCCAAGTAAATTGTTAAATTTGTTTTAGCGTTCAAAAGATCATTCATCTACAGTATTAGCATTGTTAACTATAAAAAAAAAAGTATTATGAAAAGTAAAATTTAATAGGATTGTATATTGTAAGAGCTACTATCTAATTGTTTGAATACAGATACTATAAGACATGGTAAAAATTATGTCTTTTTTAAATTACTAGTATGTTAATATTCCACTCCCATGGTATGTGCTAATGGCCATAAAGTAATTATAAAATACAACCTTGTGATAGAATATAAGTGCCAAAAAGAACTCAAGTTTTATAATGTCCAAAAGATCAATAGGCTATGATATTAGTACTATTAGATACTAAAAGAAGTACTATAAAAATCAAAAGTAGTATTGTCCAATATATTGAAAATATACTGTCCAATTGTTTGAATAATAATATTATTAAATATGATAAAAACTGCTTCCATCGTGATAGTGTTATGAGATTTTGTCCAACGATTGTATTAATAATGATGAAATTGTTGTAAACGACATATTTGATGAGTATATAGTGTCAAATAAATTGTTAAATTTTTTTTTTTAGCATTCAAAAGATCATTAATAATAGTAGCGTTAGTACCGTAAAATACAAAAAGAAAGTACTTTGAAAATCGAAAATAGTATTCGCGAATACAGTAAAAGCTACTATCTAACATTTTTTGTCTGACCAAGTTAGTTATTTTATTGACATATCAAGCAATCTTAATGTTGAAATTGAACTAACTTGTTACGAAGTCCTGCACGGGTGGTAAATGGTAATACAGAAAAGGGATAATTGCAGAAACCATCCCTAAGGTTTCTAACACTTGCACTGACCTCCCCTGAACTTACTAATCCTTTGCAAATTCAGTCCAAACGATTAAAATATTGTTTTAGGGAGTGAAATTAGAATTTTGTACTAGATTTACCCTTTGTGCTACATGTCTAATGAGTGACAAAGTACCACAAATTAATTAACAATTAATAAACTTTAAAGGGTATAGTTTATGGGCAAATACGCATTACTCATTTAAAATATTGGCTCTTTATGGATATTTTACTTTCAAACATTTAATTTATGATAAATATATCAATGTTTGTAAATAAAATTCAAAAAGTGTTACAATAATATTCTTACAAAAAGGAAATCGGTAGGTTATCTATTTAATATAAATTAAATATTTAAAAAAAGAAATGGCCTATAAAGTATTAATTCTTTATGATTTTCATCCATTAGATGAGTAAACTATTGGCTCTTTATGAGCATTTTATTTTGAATCTTTGAATTTATGGATGAAAACCAATAAAGAGCCAATACTTTACTCATCTAATGGATGAAAACCATAAAGAATTAATACTTTATGGGCCATTTCTTTTTTTAAAAAAATATTTAATTTATATTAAATAGATAACCTACCGATTTCCTTTTTGTAAGAATATTACTGCAACACTTTTTGAATTTTACTTACAAACATTGATATATTTATCATAAATTAAATGTTTGAAAGTAAAATATCCATAAAGAGCCGGTACTTTAAATGTGTAATGCGTATTTGCCCATAAACTACACGCCTTAAAGTTTATTAATCGTTAATTGATTTGTAGTACTTTATCATTCATTGAACATGTAGCACAAAGGGCAAATCTGGTATAAAATTCTAATTTCACTCCCTAAAACAATATTTTAATCGTTTGGACTGAATTTGCAAAGGATTAGTAAGTTCAGGGGAAGTCAGTATAATTTTTCAAACTATACAGAAAAATCAAACCCCAAAAAAGATACCACTTTAGTTTTGAGAATAGATTAGGGCAAGAACGGTCAAACAAGTTGATGGCCGACTCGGTTCCCTCACCAACCGACCAACCTACCCCAAACTGCCCTCCTTGGCCAGGCAACAATTTTAAACGCTTTTTGATTTAAGTAACTTCTATATATACGCTTTTGCCTCATCGCTGCTGTTGCTTTTCCCAAAAAGAAATATTTACCATATTGATAAGATACAAGACTTAATAGGATTTACAAGATTTGGCTAAACAAAACAAATCCCCCAGGGATTAATTTGGCGATTATTAATAGGTGGCGTATGACTTACGAAAGGTTGGCGACTTGATTGTTCGGTGCAGTTTGTCCACAAACTGATTTCGGAGGAAGGTGCTGAAGTCAATGAAGCAACTGCTTCGAAAGACTTGGACATGTCAACTGTCAACCATTCTGCAGAATTTACCTACCCAACCATTTAAACATGAGAAGAGAGCTGGAAAAACCAAAGGGCCATTAATTACAGAAAGACATGGCTAAAGTAGCAGCAGCAATGAGCTCTCCTGGGATTCATCATATCTCACAATGTTTTATCAAACCAAAAAACACACCAGAAGAGGCAAAGCAACCGATTTACTTGTCACAGTGGGATCTAGCAATGGTTTGCGTCAACTACATTCAGAAGGGCCTTCTTTTTGCCAAGCCTCCAGCTTTCGACCGGGAAAATCAGATGAAGGACCTCTTGGAGAAGCTCAAGGACTCTCTTGCTCTCGCCCTGGATCATTTCTATCCACTAGCAGGTCGTCTTGCAACTTTGAAACAAGAAAATCCCCCAATTTACTCCATCTATGTTGATTGCAACAATAGTCCTGGGGCGAGTCTTGTTCATGCATCCTTGAACTCGACCATTGATGATATTCTTTCGCAAATTGACGTCCCAGAAATTGTTCAATCATTCTTTGATCGTGACAGGGCTATCAACCATGACGGTCACACGAGGCCGTTGCTGACCATTCAAGTCACCGAGTTAATTGATGGAATCTTTATTGGTTGCTCGATCAATCACATGATTGTTGATGGGACAGCTTTTTGGCATTTCTTCAACACATGGTCCGAGATCTTCAGTGCCAAGGGGCAAAAGATAGCCATCTCCAGACCACCTATCCACAAGCATTGGTTTCCTGAGGGGCATGGTCCAATACTTAGCCTTCCATTCACCCACCATGATCAATTCATACGAAGACATGAAGCACCACAAATGAGGGAAAGAGTCTTCCATTTCTCATCAGAGTCATTGGCTAAACTGAAAGCTAAAGCAAATGCTGAATCCGACACCACCAAGATTTCTTCATTGCAGGCGTTGTCAGCTCATGTCTGGAGATGCATCACGAGGACACGAAATTTCCCACCTGATCAGGAAACAAGCTGTCGGCTGGCAATCAATAACAGGACAAGATTGCATCCACCTGTGCCTCAGGAATATGTAGGCAACTGTATTCAGACAGTGAGAGCAACTGCTGCTGCTGGTGAGTTGCTTGATCGCGGGCTCGGATGGTCTGCCTGGAAATTGCACCTGGCAGTGCACAACCATACAGATGAAATCGTTCGTGACTGGGTTGAATCATGGCTGCAATCGCGCTTCATTTACCAACTTGCTCAGTTCTTTGATCCTTGCAGCATAATGATGGGCAGTTCTCCAAGGTTCAACATGTACGGCAATGAATTTGGCCTAGGGAAAGCGGTGGCAATTCGAAGTGGTTATGCAAACAAGTTCGATGGGAAAGTTTCCCTATATCCGGGAATCGAAGGAGGCGGAAGCATGGACTTGGAGATATGCCTTTTACCACGTTCCATGAGTCTTCTTGAGTCAGATGAGGAGTTCATGGAGACTGTCACTTTATCAAGCTCAAGGGACTAATCTTTTAGTTCCTTCAGTGTACAACAATATTCAGATCAAATCTTGGTTTCTGCCTTAATGCCATTGTTGAAATAATTCTTGAATGGAAGTATCAATTTTAATTTAAAATTTTGTTTATGAGTTCCAACTCGTTTAGTACTAAACATAGGATTTCCTAAATGAAGGCAGAGGAGAAACAGTGATTACGTTGAGAATTCGCCTCAATACTGCTTCAGAAAGTCCCTCTATACCCACCTGCCTTTTCCATCTGATCTAATTCTAATTTTCCTTAGGGTCCAATTTTCTGGCTCCATTATTCTATATGAAGCAAATAGATCTGTCTATAGTGCGGGTTTTGGTGGCACATAATATATAGTTAGAAATTCATATTGTTGGCTGTCCACAACGCAAAAGCACAAATCCTAACGAGAAAGCCTAAATTTTTATTTCTGGTGGCGGAATTATTAATTGCCAAAAGGCTTCACTTAATCTACCTACATAGTACCTCAAAACGATGTCATGGAACTTGATTAATAATTGATAAGGACATTTGCAAGAACTATCTTGTAGCAGAAATTTGCTTTTTCCTTTTTATATTAATTATGCTTCCTGGACTGTGGGGTAGCTTTGTTAAACTGGCAAGTGTTTGTTGGACACGAGCAAGCATTGAAAGTATATCACCAGCTCAGGCAATGGGCTTACTACAACATGGTTAAACATGCACTTCATGATAAGGATTGAAATAGCCAAATTAGCAATAATTTCTTAAATCAATGGAGTTATATGCTATAATCTTTATGTATGCTCTATTTTTTGGTGGAAGAGAAATAGTTACTGCTGAAGGAAATATTATTGAAATAATAAATGCTTTTCGTCCAACTAAAGCAATGGCTCACCGAACCCAGGATCTTCCTGGAGCATGCATGCCTCCACATGTCAACAAACTGTAAGGCAAGCTCTTCAAATCCCGGCTCAAATAATATCCAACTGTCTGTCGGTGATCTACAATTCTATAGTTAAATTTTCTGGCAATGAATCCTTATCCACATGTGGCACAGAGTTTGTCTCATCAGCTGCACACCAGTAGAGTCAAGACCATCAAATTACCTGTCAAAACTCATAAGGGGGCTATGGTATCTTTATCTGTATCCTACATCCACAGGGACCTCCAATTTGCCAAGCCGTTCAAGTTTAATTTGACAGAATGATAAACTTCCTCCAGAAGCTCAATGACAGGGTATGAAATGTAGTAAATTTATATGTTTAAGTTGCAAGTTAATTATGTTATTTGAGCTTTATCTTGAGTAGAAATTATTTAATTTTGTTCTTATATTGTTTTAATAGGTGAAAATTTTAATTGAAGAGAAAATGGGCTAAAAACGTGGCATGAAGTAGCAATGGAAGAGGAAAAAGTCAAGAGAAAAGGATTTGATAAGATTGACATGTTTTAGTATTTTGGCAATAACTTGAACTACATAAATTGAATTTAGATGATTCTTGATTTAGTTTGAACCTCAGAGAATGTTCTACAAATCTTACGTAGACATCAATGTTTGGTTATCATGTTTTCATAGTCAAAAATCCAAATTACTAAAATATAGTTGAGCTGCGATGCTCTTGTAATCAGGTATCAGTGTTTTAGGTATATCTCGGCATCCATACATACTCCAAATGACTTGATTCTTGTGGCATTGAAAAGCTTATTCAAAGAGTTACAACTTGCATGTTTTGAGTAAGAACTGATTCAGCCTCTTTGATGATGTTTTTGGGCTTCAAAAGTGATATGCATGCGGATCTGTACCGATTCACGAACGGATCTAGGACTGGCGTCAGACATTGCAAGGAGCTTCGTGTCAGACATCTTCAGATTCTTTTGTGTTTTGAACTTGATCCAATGACCGGCGCTGGTCATTGGGCCGGTCATCATCAGAAAAATAGGCGAAAACGTGATTTTTCAAGTCCAATAAAGCCTATTTCTACCCTGTTTAGGATATATTTTCAAGAAACTATAAATAGGAGTTCTTAAGGTTGTTTTTAGGATAGAAACCATTACATCTTCTTTTCTTGAGAGATCAAGGAGGAACCGTGGAAGAATCAAAGAAGAAGATCGAAGCAAGGGAAATTGAGAAGTTTTCTTTACTTTTATCTTCTTATTTGTTTCTTTTCTTTGAATTCTTGATTTTAATTATGAATATATTAAACTAAATTATATCTAGGGTTAGAGTTTTGTGAAGGAGTTTTGAATATCTATTTTATTTAAATTTTTAACTTTTGCCTTGATTTATTTATCTTGATTCAATTACATGTTTGTGATTGATCACCATAGTCATGCTTTTAGGGTTTGTATTGAACTAAGAAAAAATATACAATCATATACTAGATAGATGAATATATTTAGTCTAATCACAAGAGCAGGTTAGGATTTGTATGACACACTTATATCACCAAAGTTTTTAAAAGATTTGATTGAATACTTGCGATCTCTAAAGAGACATAGAATTTAATTAAACAAACTTTAGATGTATTGAGAGATAATCTAAAATACAATTGTCTGATGCATTCATGGTTTGTTAAAAAATTAACTCGAACCCTAGATCAAAATCTTAAACCCTAGTTTTTGCCAATTGTTTTCTTATCTTTATTTATTAGATTTGATTATCTATTTTATTCTTTAATTAGTTAAAAATTAATACTTTAAATTTTATTCTTTTTTTATAATAATTAAAGTAGGAAATTAACTCGAAACCATTGCTACGATCGATCCTACGTGCTTGCTGGAAATAGTCAATCACTCAACGACTCTTTTTATCTGTCGCTCATTTCTATCCACTAGCAAAGGGCACGTGTTTGATCGTACCAAAATTTGTCTTACTCTTATTTGTTTATAGATGCAGGCAAAAGATATGGTAACAGCCACATAGACGGCACAAAATTGTTGATGCCAAAAGAAAGGCTCAATGGTCCACAGAAGTTAATAAAGGCTTAACCAAAACAAGGTGAGGGGCTTTATCCTTTGGGGAAAGCTCTAACGTTTAAATAAGAATTTATGGAGAAAGATAAAATTCAAAGAGAGAGAACTCTCTAAATATAGAATTCTGGTGAGAAAATAGAACTCACTAACATGAGCCGAGGAGACTTTAGTTTAGTAACTAAAGTTGAGGGGCTCAGGACTTACAAGTCTTAGGTCAAATCCTCCATTTCTTTTCTTGTTTTTTAAATTCCACCTTTCCCTGCTAGAAAAATTGAAAAAGAAAAAACTTGCTGAAATGAAAATTTACCTCCTTTCCTGTGGAGATTCTCTTAATGGGCCTAAATGGGTCTTGCTTACATTCTGGATGAAGTTGTGCTTCTTTGAATCTAGTGAACAATTTCCTTAATTGGAAGATAATTATTCTTGGACTTGAATATTATCTTGGGCTACAACCTAGATTCAAGTCTTGATCCAACAAGAGAATATTTTTGGGCTGAACAGGTTTTTGTCCACAACAAATTTGATAAAATATCCCAGACCCAATTTCCTTGTGTGCATTTTATGCAAATCTAGTGAAGTTAATACTGAATCTGTTTTTTTTTTTATTCCATGGATATCACAAGAATGAAAAGTTTGAGAATATTTCAGCACCTGTGGGGATTAACGTTATGCAGTGACAAAGAGTGAATAAGATAATTATTGGGATTAGTTTAGTGATTAGGGGAGGGCTCTTAGACTTCTATGATTATGTTTTCTTTGAACTAAAAATTTCCAACTGATTAACCTTCTTTTTTTTTTTTTTTTTTTATGGGTGGTGCTATCAGTGGCAGAGCCACGTAGAATCCCCTCAAATTCGATAAATTATACAATGACGTTGAAACTTTTTAAGATTTTTAAGTTTGCACCATATTTTCACCTTTGAATTTTATAAAATTCTCTCGTGGATTGCTCCACTTAGATTTAACAAAATTCCTTCCTATTCATAGATTATCCTCTTAACATTTATGTATTCTCTCCTCATTCTATATTGACCCTAAAAAAGTAAGATTTTTTTTTTATTGATCACATGCTTTAACAAAAATTTTGGACCTATTTCAAATCATGCATGTAATATATTGCGAATTATTTTAATGGATGATGGGGATAAAAAATGATA
Organism: Coffea eugenioides; assembly: GCF_003713205.1. Lineage (NCBI taxonomy): Eukaryota > Viridiplantae > Streptophyta > Magnoliopsida > Gentianales > Rubiaceae > Coffea > Coffea eugenioides. Next base: position 37,435,317 of record NC_040044.1, read on the forward strand.
TAAGAAGTGAGACAAAAAATAAACCAATTGTACAACCTTTTCTTGTTAAAGTTAATTAATTTCCATAATAGAAAGACAAATTGGTTTAAAGTCAAGTTTGTAAAGCTTCATTGCATGCGTCATGGGAAAGTGAAGTATCCTGGTTGTTGCCAACCACCATGACCGACACTCAATATGTCGTTTAGTTATATAAAAAACAAGAATAAAAACATAGGAAATGAATACCTACATTTTATCATTTATTGCTAAGAAAAGTTAGGAGATGTTGATATAACATGGTACTTGATATTAGATAAATATAATTTAGAGTGGAATCCAACAACTCGTATCTACTATCCCCAAGCAAAGGAGAGAGAGTGAACTAGCAGAAATACAGATAAAACTCTTTCGAGATGTGACGTATGTGAAATAAAAAGTGATTAATAAAAATATATTTATGACGTAACTAAATAAATTTGTGCAAATAATAGTCTATTCAAATAACCAAGAACATAGATCTTATCAAATTAACTCCAACTGTTGTACCTACGCCCAATTCAATCTTCTCCTTGTTAAAATTGGTAAATTGTATATTGCTCATAGACACTTTAGTTTCAATCAATTCATGTACACATTTGCAGACTTCAATTGATATGCGTTCGTTTACTCTGTTTTTTTTTTTTTTTTTGGTAAAAAATATGCGTTTGTATACTTTGCTGGCTGAATTTCCTCTTATTTATTGATAAAATACCTCTTATTATATCAAAAGTAAAAAAATTTATATAGCCAATTCCAATCTTATTCCATACCATGCGCGAAAGAGGATAAGGCAGGAAGTGTTACACGAACGATTTCTAAAAGTAACCCAAAGATGATTTACAATCAATAATGCTTCAAATAAAATTTAACAAGACTCTCTTTTTAAAAAGAAATTTAACAAGACTCTTAAATGTTAAAGAAATCAAGAAAACTTGGTAAAAATCAAGAAATAAGGTCAGAGACTTCAATTTGGCAGTTGTGGGATCCGGCTCGCGATTCGGCGCAGGAGATCCGTCCCCTGGGAGAGATCCCCAGATGGTGTTCTACATCAATAACTACATGAATCCCTCATAAGATGGCTAGATACCACACCAGGAATGCATCAAAATTGGAGCAGCACAGGTTCATTGGGAGCAGCACAGAGTGAAAATAGAATTACAGAATTTGGTGTTAATTCATGCAGTTTTGTTGTAATTATGAACAGTAACTTAAGAAAAAATCACCAAAGTTTATAAGAATTACACCAACTAAATACAATTAGACTCTTCACAATCCCTCTAATACTATATGCCACACCACGAGCATCATAACATCCATAACCCACTCGCGCAATCTGACATGTCATGTAGATGCAACTTGATTGTGATTTTACTATACATAATTCGCCAAAATATGTCTCAAAACATTTGGTGTGTTTGGATAGGAGATTATTGAAATATTATTTAGAATAATTATTGTAATATTTTTACGATGTGATGTATGTAAGATAAAAATATAATTTGAAATATAAAAAATATGTTTATAATACAAGTAAATAATTTTTTGCTATCTATCAGAGCATGCCCTTGCTTGCTTGATCGCTGTCAAGATCAAGATGTTGTTCATCACTATCTGATGATCACTTGAGAAAGCAGCAAATATTGCTTCTATACTTTCTAAAGGGTGCAAAATCAAGATGTACTTCATAACTACCTCATCAAGTTTTTTTTAAAAAAAAAAAAAAATTCTATACTAAGCGACATTCAATTTAAGTGACAGAGACAAATTAATGGATAATCTATCTTTTTGATTTTAGAGATTTTCATATTTGTATCTATCGTCTAGAAATATCGTGATTTAGAGTCATTTTTTGTAGGTAGACTCTTTTTTTCTCTCATGGTGCAAAATTCAGCAATGAAGACAACCATATAGTATTCCTACATGCTAGTATATGTTCAAATATTCCACTTTTGCGCTCAACCCCGTTCAAGTGGTCAAATGAGATGTCAACGCTTCATCTGGAAAATGTAGAAGAGGTGAAGAAGAAAACCTCAACTTTGAGCTGTTGCATGCAGGTTTTGTGCGTCAAAGATACAAAAAACGTGGTAAAAGGAGAATTCAAATTTTCAGACTTCAGAAATAGGGATAGTTGTAAAATTGCCAATCAAACCCTGTTTACAGCTGTTTTAAGACCAACATGGACTTGATATGCTAAGTACTTTGATAAAATGGTATAAAAGAGAAGACAAAATTTGACTAGGATTCGCATGAATACTAGTAGTTGTTTGGGCAAGAAAATATGGTATTACATGTGTGCCTGAGTGTGAGCTGTTTACATTAATTATTCATACAGCTCTAGACATATTTTAATCCTTTGTCTTGTGTTGATAATTCAATTTTCAAGCTATACCCCATTAGTCAAATTTAGAAACTAAAACTAATAATAGTACTTCTGCGTTTGATTTATTTGATCTAATGGCTTGGAAGGCCTTATAAATAGAGTTAATTTCATATACATTACGGTGTATATACTATTATGATTAAATACATGACACATATATAAAATTTTCAATCTTAAATTTAAATTTAAATTATATGTCAATCCTTATTAATATTTAACTAAAGTATCAAACATTTGAAGACCGGGGTATTTAAACAAAGGTAATTAAGATAAGCCCCAACTCTCAAACTAAATGTCAAATCATGACTATTGACAAGGAAGAAGAGGCATGCTGAAATTAGTTTTCTTCAAATAGAAGTGGGAACAACGTAGAAGTCGAATTCATGAACAATAATTTCATCTTTTGTTTCAGAAAAGTATGCAATCTAGAAAGTTTTGTTCTTAAGTTTTCTTAGTTTTTATTTTTCCTTCTATTTGCTTTTTGTCTTTCTGTTAGGCGCATTAATTCACAGATCAGCAACATCATTTCAAGCTACCTGCTATAAAGAGTCACATTCACAACAATCCACAACTATGATGGTTAAAAACGTTAAGCAACAAAAATCAAATTGAACAAAGTTCCCAAAAAAAAAAAAAAGCAACCAACGTGTTGATTAATCAAAGCATAAAGTGCATTTATGCTGCTTTAATTAGGAGCTAAAAGTAGATAAAAATTAATTCGTAAATAAATGCGTTTCCTGTTAAATTGCATTTTGGTTATTTGGATGATCCCATCAAGTTGGCAAAAGAAATACACCGCTTTGTATTAGAGGTTAGGTTAACGTCCGCCTCATGTATCTTTTCACCAAATTCAGGTTCTTTGATTCACCAAATTAGGTCACAACGAATCCAACAGATACCCCTATTTCTTCTCGTATGTTCAGACAAATAAAGCCTTGTTCAGATTTGTTGGAATTAGTTGTAGTCCATAAGGATTCTCCGTGCACGTAATGTGTTTGCAGACTTTATATAGTCTCATTCAATTATCCAAATCAATGAATCATGCATACGAGGAGGGTATAAGACAAATGGAGACAACATAAACAATTTCTTGACCTTATATTGCCAAGTGAATTTTCACAATAGAATGACAAATTTGGCTGAAGTCAAGTTTCTAAAACTTCATTGCATATGTCATGGGAAAGGTGAAATATCCTGGGAGTTGTCAACCACCCTCATAGATACTCAGTATGTCGTTTAGTTAAATGATACATGAATAAATAAACACATAGGAAGCCTATGCCTGCATTTTACCATTTCTTGCTGAGAAAGTTAGGAAATGTGGATATTACATATTTATTTTTATACAGTATATTAAATTTAGAGTGAAATACTGCTGCTACTCGTATCCACCATCCACAAACAATAAAGAGAGAATTAACTAGCAGATATTCAGGTGAAATTCTGTAGTGATATTATTTAACACCTAGCCAATTAAAAACAAGAACAGAGATCCAATTACACTGTCAGTATAGAGATTTTTTACATAATAAGTAGATTTAGATGAATGCCACATTATTACTGTTCAAATTTTAAATTCACTTTTTACCTGTGTGTCATATATCTATACCTGAATGTGTTAAAATTCTATATGCTAACAGTATATATAACATTAATTCATTAAATTAACCGCCACTATCGTACCTCTCCTTGATAAAAGTGGTAACTTGTAAGCTACTCTTTAGACTTGTAATCTCAATAAGCATGAAACTAGTTCATCACTACCTCAAGACTTGTAAAGGCAGCAAAATTGGAACAAAAATACTATGATATTGCTTCTATACTTCTTATGGGGCCCATCCAGCTTTAATTTCCATGGTGCAAAATTCACAATGAAGACAATTATGTACTCCCATGTACCCAGTGTATGTACAGATATTCCGCTTAATTTTGTGCTCAAATCTGCTCAAGTAGTCAATAAGATTGTCAATTATCCATCTAGATGATCTAGAAGACGTGAAGAAGATAAGATGCCCAGACCTTTGAGTCATTAAATCTGTCCAATATTCAGAATTCAGAAATAGAATTGACTAGCCGTAATTAATTAGTTTACCTGTAAATTAGCCAATCAAACCCTGATAACAATTGTTTATGACCAACTTGTTATTAATTAATACTATGAGAAATACGTTAACAAAATGGTACAAAAGAGAATAGAAAATTTGACAAGGATTTGCATGGCTTCTAGTAGTTGTCTGGGCAAGAAAAATATGGCACTGCAGGTGTGCCTGAGAGTCAGCTGTTAATATTGAATCCTATATTTTGCATCATTCAGAATTTAGCCATATTTTAGTCCTTTGTCATTTGTTGATAATTCATTCTTCTTCAACCTATACCCCCTCATTCAAAATTATAAACTCCTTCTGCTTTTGATTTACTTGATCTAGTGGCTTGGAATGCTTTACTGAAGAAAGAAACATTTCAAGAATGTTGGGCATTTAAAACAAAAGTAATTAAGATAAATAAACCCCACCTATCAAACTAAACGTCAAATCATGACTATTTACTTGGAAGAAGGGACATGCTGAAACTACTCATTTTCTCCTAAATAACGTGGGAACTACGCATTATTGAATTCAAGAGCCACAATTTCATCTTCTTGAGACAAAAAAGAAAGGAACGCGGTTTGGAAAGTCTTGTTCGCAAGTTTTCTTGGTTTTTTTAAATAAATTTTTTCCTTCTTTTTTTTTTGAAAAAAAAAATTCTTCTATTTTTTTGGTCTTTCTACATCATTTCGTGTCAATTGCAATAAAGGGTCACATTCACAAGAATCTACAAGGAAGGATAGTCAAAATCGTTAGGCCACAAAAGTCACATTAAATAAAGTTCCACAAACCTACCAAGATGTTGATAAAAAGTATAAAGTGCGTGTTTTGCTGCTTTAATCTTTTTAGGAGCTTAATGGTTGATACTAATTAATTCTTAATAAACGCATTTCCACCTAAAATTCCGTTTGATTATCTTTTTGGAAAGAGGAAGATTAACTTGTTCTTAAAAGAACAAAAAATTAATCTCATGACAATATACATATCAAATTAGAAAAAAAGACTTTTGCAGTCATGAGAATGTAAAACTATTTCTTCAAAATATTCCTCTGATTTACCAAATTAGGTTATGTTAAATCCAACAACTAGTATCCCTATTTTTCTCTTTTTTTTGGGGGGGGGGGGGGTGGGTTTGGCTTTTGGGTGGGTTACTTTTTTGGGTTAATCCTTAAGAAAAGGAGGAGACCACCATGAGTGAAACTCATGATCACTTGCATCTTCAAATAGGTACAGAATACCCGGACTACCATCCCATTACCAAGTCGAACAAATGTTATAAAATTTTTTTAAAAAATAAAAGTCGAAAATTTCTTTATTATTTATCTCCATATTCAATCTGCCAAATTACTAAAGGTAGTTCTCGACAGCCTTGTGATATTTTCGATAAAGATGCTTTAGCTTTTTTGTTGACTAGAAAGACTACATTACCGGACTAAATGACCAAAGGCCTAAAAGTTCTGCATAATCTCCAAACTTTGATGTTTGACATAGAATTACAAACAGCATACTTCCATTTAACTGAAGAATACAATTTTTTGTATCTCTACTTCTGTCCATGTTTAGTGTGATACTAAAATTTTTTCTTTTCTTTTTTCAAATAATGAGATGTGATACTGCACGGTTTATTCTCGATTGATTGATTATAGATCTTGATTTTGAATAATTAATTTTTTTTTTTATGTTCTCGCTTGCTTTTGTACTTAGATTATATTTTTTTTAACAATAAACAAAGTTAAAATTCATAATTTATCAAAGAGTAGTTTTTGATTATTCTTTATAATCATTTTTCATAATCAACTTATGCAAAATCCAAAGCAAACAATAACAAGACGTACAATTATTTGATTAGCCAGCAAATTATGGCTTTTACATGAAAAAGTAATATTGTCAGCCATTCAACCATTCCCCAACACTCCACACCACTTAAACAAACCATCATAATTAGATCGCAACTATATAGCTCTTTCACTTGTCACTCTCTTGGTCATTAATTTAAACTTGTAATTAACTTTAATTTGGTCCCATCTTTATTCTTGTCCTACTGGTTCTATTCAAATCTTCTAGCATGCATTTCAATGAATTTATGATCTTCGAATCAATTAATGCATGGGGCAATTTAAGGCTCATTGAAAGAAAGACATCCCAGATCTAAGAAGATGGGCTATGCTAGATGTACCTTTATTCTGCATAGAAACTTGTATCACTAGTTAAGTAACACGTATGGAATTTGATAAACTCAGAATTAATTGTGAGCTTGAGTACATTCAAAAACGTTGTATCATTGTCATCATTTTCTTCAAAAAAGAAAACCCGATATCATAATTTTTCTTGACACTGATTTTTCCTCAACAAAATCATGAATGGGACAGCCAACTTCTTTGCTTCCATTTGAAATGGAAAATTAGAAGTAAATGCTCAAAAGAGACACGCACGAGAAATTTTGGGGAAAAAGCACGGCTCTGTGTCCAGCCATCTAGAAAGGCTTGACTTTTTTGGAGCCTAAAAGCAAATTTAGCCACAAGAAGAAAAATATTGTTGTTATTAAAAGGAAAGGGACAATGGACCAAGACTCATTGATGACATGCAACCGCACCAAACTCTATTCACACGGTTCATTTTCATTTTCCCCCATTTCTTTTTGTCATTTCCTTCCTGGATTGCTTCTTGCTCCCTTTCTTTTCCACCCATAATCTTCCTCCAAGAAAACCATGCTTGATCCAAGAACTGAATCTGATGACAACCCTCATCAGGCGTTTGATCCCTTCAGAAGCATAAATGATAGAAATGGCAGTGGTAGTTGGAGGTCAGGGAGCTTTGGTGCAAGAGCAAGAAAAACAGGGGGAAACTATCAGAACTATTGGAATTTGAATGGTGATGGAGTTCAATTCAGGCCTCAAAATTCAGAAGATGAATCAGGGGTTCAATCACCACCTCTGTGGAAGAGTAGTCCACCGACAAGTCCATTGAATTCTCGGTGTAATTCCAATACTTATCGGTCACTATCTCCAACTTCAAGAACACAAGCCATAGCCAGAGGACAAAGGGAACTCATGGAAATGGTCAAGAACATGCCTGAATCTTGCTATGAACTGTCTTTAAAAGATCTTGTGGAACATCCCAGAATAGAAAGTCCTAAAGAAGAATCATATTTACTTGAGCAGAAAAATTATGATGATCGTCTTCAGGTTTTGAATCAGAAAGTGAAGTCAATAAGAAGGCAAGAAAGCAAGAACAGTGAGAAAAAAGCACAGATTCTGAGAAGTAAAAGTATGGAAAACAGGGATTTGTTTCTGAAGATGGTTTTTCCACTTTCTTTCAAATCAAGAAAGAAGAAGAATCTGATGACCAATACTCTTGCCAAAGTTTCTCCTAAGCCAGAGGTCCCTGATAAAACATCAAAAAGCGTGGATAAAGATTGGTGGAAGAAAAGATTTTCAAGCTCCAGTGGGAGCGAAAGTGGTAGAACAAGCAGCAACGGTGGAAGCACTGGAAGTAGTGGTAGCAGCAGCAGCAGTAGTCGCAGCAACAGTGGAAGGTAAATTTTTCCTGATTTTTTCACCCTTTTCCTTCATGCCTTTGAATCTGTTAGCTTTTCCTTCAAGTTCTTGAAATTAATTTAGAAATTCTATGCTCTTATGTAATTAGATTATGTCAGCGCATAATAAAGTACATCAATTTTTGAATCAGAACTGCTCTTACAACGTTTGAGCATAGGTGTTAAATCCAAAATCTGATCTTGATTAGAACAAAAGGAATGGTATGAGTATACATTTTATCATATTCCGGTTTAACATTAATGTCAAGTAAAGCAGCCAGAATAGTTTGTTTCTAAGCTAATTGGATTGGGGCATATGGACAATTGAATAGTGGATTAATTGGATTGGGATATATGATTATAATTTGAAGTTTAGAGCCAAGGAGAAGACAAGAAAATCTGATATTCTGGCTATCCATTGCTCACTTGTTAATTCTTTTGGAGAATGGCAAAATTGTGCCATGAAAGGTATGATCCAGTTGGTGCAAATAAGACAATCTAATAATGATTTTCTGTAGCATCCTTTGTATTCAAGTATTGTTGGGTCCTATATGGAAACAGAACAGAGCAGAACAGAACAAACAACAACTACTGCTTTGGAAAGAAAATATGGTAATTGTTGCTAAGTTAATCGTAATTATCACTTCTACTGTCTTATTTTTCACAAGGTACTACATGATTAAAAAAAAAAAGAGATTTCGGAAGTGCCATTAATAATTGCATTTTCATTTCGTTACAAAAAAAAAAAATTGTATTGATATGTTTTGTTTCTGTTTTCGCACCAAATATTTACATATACAGCATGAATACTAAACTAGTCATATTGATTCTTGAATGTGATGCAGGAAAAGAAGTGGCTTCTTAACAAGTTGCTTCTCCTGCTTTTATTCCACGAAAGGCAAATCTCCAAAGTGAAAAGAGAAGAGTGGCATTTTGATATGGTAAAGAACCCTTATCTTCTGTAAACCCGGTGGTATGGTAATTCATGGTGGATGAAGATAAAGAAGTTCTTTTAATACTTGTCACAAAGTTTGGAGTTCATTATGTGTATATTCTCGGAATTATCAACAAAAAAAGTAGTACTAGTCCACTAGTTGTTACTTCTTTTAATATTTCAAATAGGTGGTTCCTTTTTATTTTTTTTGTAAAATCATCCTCTTTGTTTATCTGAAAATGAGTGGGCATGCCCATCTCAAGGTGCAATCAATTTGACATTCCAATGCAGATTTTGGCACGAAGATACACATGGTAGTAATTTGTCAACCCGGGTCTGTCAAATGATTCTAGAGGAATAATAGGGGAGGACATTGCAATTTGGTTCCAAGAATTTGAGGGTTAGATAACACAATAATTGATCTTTTTTTTTTAAATATTGTTTTAGTTTTGTATTAGGCCACATACACCAAGATTTCATAGTTTTTCTTTCCAATTGAAAGTCAATTGAAGTTTTGTCTCTATAACTTGAAAATTGAAAATTTTCCATGCACGAGCAATATGAGTGTTGGCTCTTTTCCCACATATTAAGATGACAGTCTAACACATCCATTGACTATCGATAGATATTTGCCCCACCAAAGTCTTGCATCCCAAGTCCTCCCGTGCTCTAATTTATAAAGTGGATTGTTTCACTTTATTTGAAGTCAGCAAAAGAAGATAGTTTGATTCATACAATCATGCATCAGAAATCCTATCTAGTTCACATAAAAATGAAATTCTTAATCAATTTTAAGGTTAAAAACTTTTATTCTTTGGTTAAAACCCCATAGTCAGTCCTAATTTGTGTTGAATACTATTAAAATTTGAAGCAAATAGGAGGTCAAAAACTTGTTAGTAGCTATTAAAGTATATCATTTCTATCAAACATAATTATGTCTTTGTGATGAGCAAGTTGCAACTTAACTAATAGAAATTTCTACACAAAACTTTATCCTACGAAGTACGAACCGAAACTACATTATATTTAAAAAAAAGATTAAAAAATCCATCTCTATTTTGGACACAAAGTCACTAAAAAAAAGCCTCATCCCTCACCCTGATATGAAATATAATTTATGTAGAGGTAAACAAAAAAAAAAAAAAACTGCCATCTCTACCAGAAAAAGGTACTTTACAACACGTCTAACACAACCTTTCATTAATCTTAGGAAAACCTGAGATGAAGTCATGGAAAGCGACTTCCACAACGTTTTTGAGGTGACGGCGATGACAACTTTTGCTAGCTTCATCCCTTCTCAGAGTGCACATTTGAATTTAAGCGCTATGGCTGTTTTTTTACCCAATTGCTCTCTGTAAACTTATTTGTTGGCAAGATCTTTTTAATTTGTTCACTTTGACAAGTTGATGAGCAATTAATTATGATCTCTCATTCAAACAGTTGATGAGCACGACTAATTGTGATCTCTTTCAAACAGAGGTTGGGGATTATAAGTGCAGCCATCTGTAAAATTAAGATAGTTGGCCAATCGGACATAGAAGAATGTTTCATCTTCTGAAGCAAATCACGACTTAAGATTGTTCCTTTTGCTGTTGTCCTTGGCTCGCCTAATGCTAAGCAAATTTTTAAGTTTGTTATCCTATTTATGCCCAACTTTAGTTTCCAATAATTTGGAAGACCTCATAGACTGCAAGTCGGCCGAGCTTTTTATCATCGATATTTTTGAGTTTGAGTCATCTGGATTAGTATGTAATAACCTTCCAAAGTCTTCTGACTTGGTATGTAATTAATAGCCTTCCAGATTAAAGCATGTTTTAGATTTTTGCGGTTTGAGTTGAAAAGCTATATGTATTATGGGGTTTCTTACAAAGCCTAATCCCGAAATGTTGTTTAGTTTGTTTTACTTTGGACTTGCATACAGACTCAAGCCCAGCTGCAAATACAATAGTTGTTCTTCTTTCTGTATGAATTCACCAAATCTCAGAATATATTTGGCATGTCCATTATTTTTTTTCCCTTTTAGCCGGAAATACGATTTAAGAAGTTGAAAAGGGAAGGAGATTTGAATCCAAAACCCTACCTTAACTACTAGACCAAGTGCTCCTCGACATCAAAATTAGTGAATCCAGACTTAATAAATGTCACTAGTTCTTTGTGAATGTAGAAGTAAAATATATAAATCCACAAAACATGTTCAAAAAACACTGAAAGATGACTCATCATCAAGCATAACTTAAAATAAGGGATAATTTCAGAAACCTCCCCTGAGATTTGTAATAATATCATTTGATATCCTTAAACTTTGAGAAATCTCACCTACCTCCCTTTTTTATCAACTTTTTGTAACTTTATCAATTCATCTTAAAAGATATGATTTAAAAACTCGTTTTGGGAGAGATGAAACATTTCTATTCTAAAATTGCTCTTTTCTTGTTGACATTTAGTTTTCATAACAAACCAAGTTATTTTTTGTCCATTGAAACTTGCATTATATTTAAGGTTTTTTGTCTCAAGATTAATTTCAAAGTACCTTTTTCAAGAGCACATTTTTCTTACTTTGCACACTTGACTATAAAATCGGATCCATCTGTCCCATGTAGTATTTGATTTTTTTTCAAATGGGCACAGTTAGTGTTGCAAGTCTAATTTCTCATAAATTGCTTACGTGAGAATAGGGGTGCAAACGAATCGACCCGCTCTCGAGTCAAGCTCGATTAATATCGAGCTCGAGTCGAAATCGAGCTCAAAATATTAAGTTCGTTAGCTCGCGAGCCGCGAGCTCGAGTATATATATATATTTTTTATTTTTTTATTTTAAGTATATTTTTTTTTATTTTTTTATTTTAAGTATATATATATTTTTTAATTTAACTATATATTTTTTTATTTTAATAGTAAAATTACATATATATCCTTAATATTTTATTATTTATTAAGAAAAAAAATATTATTTATTTATTTTTTAAAAAATAAAATAATTATTTTTTATTTTTTTCGAGCTCGAGCTTGAAATTGTCAGCTCGTCGAGCTTGAGTTCGAGTTCAATGAAATTATGTCGAGATTCGGCTCGATTAGGCCAAAATTCGACTCGACTCGACTCGTTTGCAGCCCTACGTGAGAACCACAAGTATGTATAAAAAGATAAAATTACATCTACATAAGTCAATAATGCTCTTGATTCCAGGTCACATTCTTGCTGAAAAAATTGAATATGCAACTCAGTGGCTTCAGTCATGAACTGTAGTAAAGATGCTCAAATAATTATAATACAATTTCACAAGAGTGCTTACATTTCCTTAACATTTCAAAAACAAAAAATCTTCTTTTTTATGGGCCAACGCACATGAAAAAGAAACTTGTGTGCCTTTTTTAATTCCAATCCCTGGAGGACTGGAAGTGTAATTTTGGCCACTGCACGTGGCAGTCTTGTGGCTTAAAAAAATAATTTTTTTTTGCAGCCGCATCTTCCTAAAAAAATGAAAAAGCCCCCCCCCAATTCCCCTGTTTGTGCAACTTTTTTTTTAATTCAAAGAAATTTGCCCTGATATCATAGAGATTTCTTTTTGTATTTATTAGAAAATGAGTGGCATGCCAATCTTAAAGTGAAACCAATTTGAGCTTCCAATGCAGATTTTGGTACAAACATATACATATTACTAATTGTCAACGTCAATGTGGCAAATGATTCTAGAGGAACAATATAGGGGCAATTGGCAATTTAGTTCTCAGAATTGAGGATTAGATCACACAATAATTGATCTTAATTTAGTATATTTTTTAAGTTCTGTATTAGGTTCATTATATCAAAAATTCATAGTTTTTCTTTCCAAATGAAAAAAAAATTGAAATTTCGCCTCTATAAAAATCTAAGTATTTGATCATTCCTTTTAGAACTTTTTTCCCATATTAAAATGACCGTCCAACACATCCATCAATCATCCATAGATATTTGCCCCACCTAACTCTTGTAACCCAAGTCCTTTCACATGCTCTAATATATAAAGTGGATTGCTTCACTTCATTTGAAGTCAACGAAAGAAAATATGTTAATTAATACAATCATGCATAGAAATTCCTATCTGGCTTATATGTGAAAATAAAATCCTTAGTTCTTTTTAACTCCAAAAAATTGCTTCTAGCCTAATTCTATCAAATGTAAACCATTCTTTTTGGTGAGCAAGTTGCAACTTATGAAAGTCCTTTAACAATTTAGGAAAGAAATCATATCAACTAAAACTATCAAATTAAAAGAATAATAGGAAAAATATATCTCTATTTTAGAAACAACTTCATCAACAAAAAATGGTTTCCCTCAACCAGCGTTCGATTTGCAAAATATCAGCTATAAGGAGGTAAAAAGCTTCTATTTCTACTAGAACGTTAAAATTTGTGTTGATATTTCTAGATACCTGACTGTAATACTTTCTATCTACACATCATGTAAAAAATATGAATAATCATCTACAAAAATTATTAGCTGTAATTATTCAAATTAACCAATAAACTCATATGCAAGCAATGGTAAACTACATGTAAAACGTTCTCAACATATTTCAATTGCCAGCTTTTAGGAGACTAAGAATTTCTTTTCTTTTCTTTTTGTCAATGGAACTACTTAGAGAGTACTTAGAGGTTTAAGCAACAAATCGAATAAATTGAATTTTGATTTAGTCCAGTAGATAGGAGAGGCTCATTCTAATCTTCCCAACTTTTGTGATATTTGGTTAGAGAGTAAAGTTGAACATATTGCCACCTGATTCTGCTTTGCATATCTATGAAGGAAATATATGAAAATTCTATGAAAATATCACTTTAGTTATTCCACTTGAGGTGTTCCGTACAGTAGTTACTAGCTGCTGACTTTTCGATGAATGTGAATATTTATTTTTTTAATTTGTTTTTCATAAATGGAAGTCCTTAACCCAGGACTTCCTACTTACAATAGCTCCTCCTTTGCCACCCAAAACCCCACATGTAAATATTCATTAATCATTTTTAGTTTTTTATTATACTATCACTATTAATTGGATTGTTTGTCAATGTTTTTTATTCATTTAGTGGTAAGACTAAGCACTTTTTAGTAGTGCTAAACATGGGGATAACGGTACCAACATAACAACTAAGAGCAAGCAGTTGGAGGACATTAGAACCTTCGGTAAGCAAAATTTGCAAAATATATTGGTTTCCGCTTTATTGATGGATGAATTGGTTATACAACTATTTTGAGACGGAATCTAATGTTCTGGTGTGCAATTACCTTGCAGATTATTGGGAAGAAAACTTTATGATGGACTTTTCAATTAAAAAGGTAGATACTTCAATGTTGGAGGTGCGATATGTACAGTATACATAGCTCTATGGACTAATGTCAAGCTGAGTGGAATAATGCAGCAAATACATATTGATGGGTCACTTCAGAAGTTCCATCAATGCCGCAATCTGCCTCTTCAGACTTTCTTTTAGAGCTTCATTCTCAGCTGGGAGGGTATCCACGACATCCTCCATCCTCAATAGGCCTGCAACAGCAACGTACCTCTTAACTTGCTCCACGTGCAAATTCTCCACTAGCATCCCCATTGCAACCTTCATTGCTTCTTTCTCATCCTTCAATCCCTTCAACTCTTCCTTCAACTTGTGCAGCACACTCAACCGTGTCATTAATCCGCGATATGACTCAAGAAGGGTTGTAGCAGCCACTACCAAACCATAAATACCACACAAGACGGTACAATACGTAGCCGCCCGGTTGGAGAATATGACATCATGTGCTGTCCAAAGTCACCAATAGATCTAAATCCATTTCAAAATCAATTATTACCTACATAACAAAAAAAATAAATTTTGTTTACCTGACTGCAACCACGTGGCACTATTGCCATTGACTCCAGAATTTGATCCAGTGCTGCTAAAATGCCTTCTAGTAAAACGCCCACGCACACTTCAATCAAAGCATGAAGACATGCCATAAACGATTAATCCGTTTTTATACAAAGGAAAATGTTAATACATGTTAAGAAACTAATAAGCCGAGAAATGTCTTTTTTCCTTTTTCTAATCTAGTTCTTATTGCACATCATATCAAACTTCAAGCTCTCAGCCTAAAGTCAACTTTAATTTGTTATTCAAGTGAAAAAACAGTGTTTGTGCATACTTACATTGAAAATGGAAAGATAAGTCCATATTTGAAAAGACAGACATAATAGATAAAGAGTTACAAAATACTCTTCTTTCTCCACCTTTAAAGCTGCAAAGACTTGTCCAAATTAAAAACCTGATGATAAAATGAGTGGTCTGAGTCTTTAGAGAACATGTCTATTACTCCACATAAGGAGCCATCCTAAGCCATAAAAAGAACCTCTCATAGCAAATCTTGAACTCTCATTAGTCCCTAAAAAGAACCTTGAAATGTTATTGATCAAATCAACCACGAAATTCACTATAGACACAAAAAAATCTTTAAAGTTAATGATTATGTCCTAAGCTTGCTCCTTTCTTTTTTAAAACAATTTATAATGAAAAAACTTACATACACGTGAGGTTTAATAAAATTTACTGACCAACCAAGTGCTGGTTATGACATAAATGGAGTAACAAATTCTCATTACAAAAGTGGAAGGGGTGTTGGCTTTGGTTGGAGACTAGTAGCATGCAGAAACTTCTTCAAAAGTGCCCCCAATGAATTTATCATTTGACCTTTCGAGGGCAGAGTAGGTGAACAGACATTTTAATAGAGGGAAGAGGACTCTTGTCTTCAACATTATAAACTCCCGAATTTGCATCTCAAACTCCCAGCAATTAAAAAGATTGCTTTGTGAACTTTAATTTTTATTTGCTTGGCAGTTATGTATTCAAAAACATTCTTGTCAACTTTGGGATTGTTGTAGTACTGTCATAATGTACGCCATGTTGCATTAATGTGGCATCTTTCTTGTTTTTTTTTATTTCTTTTATAAATTCCCGTGGAACATGTAGTATTTGATGTCAAATAACAGGAAAAAGGAAAGAAGAAAAAAAAGATATCAAATGGAAGGAAAAGTTCTGTAAAGACAGAAGTCGAGGGGGTTAAGAAGGTTGGTTGATTTTGAAGACGATAAAGTTTTGTCCTCGTTTTACTTATCGGGAATAAAACAATTTTTGATCTCATCCCAATTTGATATATAGGTGGATGTTTGGTATATGCCATACTTTTACATATTTTATTCTCCAAGAGTTAAAGTAGCGAATTAGACTGATGTCTAATCAAGTTGGCCTAGAGCAAGTTAAAACATTTAGTCAAACAAGGATCAGATAAAATAATCCAATAAGAAAAGAAAGCGAGTTTGGGAAATCAGTTTAGAACCCGAACGGTTTAGACTCCGTTGCTTTGACTCTAAAGTTGCTTCAGATTGGTGTCATGGTTCAAAGACTCGGCCGAGACAGAGACGACTCGGCCGAGTCGTCACTGGAACAGGGCTTCCCAATCTGATACCGAGACGAGATGATTCCGAGATAATGAATCGCCGAAAACTCGACCGAGTCACCGAGAACTCAGCCGATCCGTCTCCGGGACGGATAAAAACAGCCGAGTCTCCCCGAGTCAGCTCGAATTTTTATTATTTTTGCTAATTTTTTAGTTATTTTTTATCATATTTTTTTAATAATTTTTAGAATATTAAGTATTCTAAAAATTTGCGTCTCGCCGAGACCACGTGGCATGTGCAGCAGTCCTGTGGCTTAAAAAATAATTTTTTTTGCAGCCGCATCTTCCTAAAAAAATGAAAAAGCCCCCCCCAATTCCCCTATTTGTGCAACTTTTTTTTTAATTCAAAGAAATTTGCCCTGATATCATAGAGATTTATTTTTGTGTTTATTAGAAAATGAGTGCCATGCCAATCTTAAAGTGAAACCAATTTGAGCTTCTAATGCTGATTTTGGTACAAACATATACATATTACTAATTGTCAACGTCAATGTGGCAAATGATTCTAGAGGAACAATATAGGGGCAATTGGCAATTTAGTTCTCAGAATTAAGGATTAGATCACACAATAATTGATCTTAATTTAGTATATTTTTTAAGTTCTGTATTAGGTTCATTATATCAAAAATTCATAGTTTTTCTTTCCAATTGAAAAAAAAAATTGAAATTTCGCCTCTATAAAAATCTAAGTATTTGATCATTCCTTTTAGAACTTTTCCCCCATATTAAAATGACCATCCAACACATCCATCAATCATCCATAGATATTTGCCCCACCTAACTCTTGCAACTCAAGTCCTTTCACATGCTCTAATATATAAAGTGGATTGCTTCACTTCATTTGAAGTCAACGAATGAAAATATGTTAATTAATACAAGCATGCATAGAAATTCCTATCTGGCTTATATGTGAAAATAAAATCCTTAGTTCTTTTTCACTCCAAAAAATTACTTCTAGCCTAATTCTATCAAATGTAAACCATTCTTTTTGGTGAGCAAGTTGCAACTTATGAAAGTCCTTTAACAATTTAGGAAAGAAATCATATCAACTAAAACTATCAAATTAAAAGAATAATAGGAAAAATATATCTCTATTTTAGAAACAACTTCATCCACAAAAAATGGTTTCCTCAACCTGCGTTCGATTTGCAAAAAATCAGCTATAAGGAGGTAAAAAACTTCTATTTCTTCTAGAACGTTAAAATTTATGTTGATATTTCTAGATACCTGACTGTAATACTTTCTATCTACACATCATGTAAAAAATATGAATAATCATCTACAAAAATTATTAGCTGTAATTATTCAAATTAACCAATAAACTCAAATGCAAGCAATGGTAAACTACATGTAAAACGTTCTCAACATATTTCAATTGCCAGTTTTTAGGAGACTAAGAATTTCTTTTCTTTTTTTTTTTGTCAATGGAACTACTTAGAGAGTACATAGAGGTATAAGCAACAAATCGAAGAAATTGAATTTTGATTTAGTCCAGTAGATAGGAGAGGCTCATTCTAATCTTCCCAACTTTTGTGATATTTGGTTAGAGAGTAAAGTTGAACAAATTGCCACCTGATTCTGCTTTGCATATCTATGAAGGAAATATATGTAAATTCTATGAAAATATCACTTTAGTTATTCCACTTGAGGTGTTCCGTACAGTAGTTACTAGCTGCTGACTTTTCGATGAATGTGAATATTTATTTTTTTAATTTGTTTTTCATAAATGGAAGTCCTTAACCCAGAACTTCCTACTTACAATCGCTCCTCCTTTGCCACCCAAAACCCCACATGTAAATATTCATTAATCATTTTTAGTTTTTTATTATACTATCACTATTTATTGGATTGTTTGTCAATGTTTTTTATTCATTTAGTGGTAAGACTAAGCACTTTTTAGTAGTGCTAAACATGGGGATAACGGTACCAACATAACAACTAAGAGCAAGCAGTTGGAGGACATTAGAACCTTCGGTAAGCAAAATTTGCAAAATATATTGGTTTCCGCTTTATTGATGGATGAATTGGTTATACAACTATTTTTTCAGACGGAATCTAACGTTCTGGTGTGCAATTACCTTGCAGATTATTGGGAAGAAAACTTTATGATGGACTTTTCAATTAAAAAGGTAGATATTTCAATGTTGGAGGTGCGATATGTACAGTATACATAGCTCTATGGACTAGTGTCAAGCTGAGTGGAATAATGCAGCAAATACATTTTGATGGGTCACTTCAGAAGTTCCTTCAGTGCCGCAATCTGCCTCTTCAGACATTCTTTTAGAGCTTCATTCTCTGCTGGGAGGGTGTCCACGACATCCTCCATCCTCGATAGGCCTGCAACAGCAACGTACCTCTTAACTTGCTCCACGTGCAAATTCTCCACTAGCATCCCCATTGCAACCTTCATTGCTTCTTTCTCATCCTTCAATCCCTTCAATTCTTCCTTCAACTTGTGTAGCACACTCAACCGTGTCTTTAATCCGCGATATGACTCAAGTAGGGTAGTAGCAGCCACTACCAAACTATAAATACCACACAATACGGTACAATACGTAGCCGCCCGGTTGGAGAATATGAAATCATGTGCTGTCCAAAGTCACCAATAGATCTAAATCCATTTCAAAATCAATTATTACCTACATAACAAAAAAAATAAATTTTGTTTACCCGACTTCAACCACGTGGCTCTATTGCCATTGACTCCAGAATTTGATCCAGTGCTGCTAAAATGCCTTCTAGTAAAACGCCCACGCACACTTCAATCAAAGCATGAAGACATGCCATAAACGATTACTCCGTTTTTATACAAAGGAAAATGTTGATACATGTTAAGAAACTAATAAGCCGAGAAATGTATTTTTTCCTTTTTCTAATCTAGTTCTTATTGCACATCATATCAAGCTTCAAGCTCTCAGCTTAAAGTCAACTTTAATTTGTTATTCAAGTGAAAAAATAATGTTTGTGGATACTTACATTGAAAATGGAAAGATAAGTCCATATTTGAAAAGACAGACATAATAGATAAAGAGTTACAAAATACTCTTCTTTCTTCACCTTTTAAGCTCTAAAGACTTGTCCAAATTGAAAACCTTATGATAAAATGAGTGGTCTGAATCTTTAGATAACATGTCTATTACTCCACATAAGGAGTCATCCTAAGCCCTAAAATGAACCTCTCATAGCAAATCTTGAACTCTCATTAGTCCCTAGAAAGAACCTTGAAGTGTTATTGATCAAATCAACCACGAAATTCACTATAGACACAAAAAAATCTTTAAAGTTAATGATTATGTCCTAAGCTTGCTCATTTCTTTTTTAAAACAATTTATAATGAAAAAACTTACATACACGTGAGGTTTAATAAAATTTACTGACCAACCAAGTGCTGGTTATGACATAAATGGAGTAACAAATTCTCATTACAAAAGTGGAAGGGGTGTTGGCTTTGGTTGGAGGCAAGTAGCATGCAGAAACTTCTTCAAAAGTGCCCCCAATGAATTTATCATCTGACCTTTCGAGAGCGGAGTAGGTGAACAGACATTTTAATAGAGGGAAGAGGACTCTTGTCTTCACCATTCTGAACTCCCGAATTTGCATATCAAACTCCCAGCAATTAAAAAGATTGCTTTGTGAACTTTAATTTTTATTTGCTTGGCAGTTATGTATTCAAAAACATTCTTGTCAACTTTGGGATTGTTGTAGTACTGTCTTAATATACGCCACGTTGCATTAATGTGGCATCTTTCTTGTTTTTTTTTATTTCTTTTATAAATTCCCGTTGAACATGTAGTATTTGATTTCAAATAACAGGAAAAAGGAAAGAAGAAAAAAAGATATCAAATGGAAGGAAAAGTTCTGTAAAGACAGAAGTCGAGGGGGTTAAGAAGGTTGGTTGATTTTGAAGACGATAAAGTTTTGTCCTCATTTTACTTATCGGGAATAAAACAATTTTTGATCTCATCCCAATTTTATATATAGGTGGATGTTTGGTATATGCCATACTTTTACATATGTTATTCTCCAAGAGTTAAAGTAGCGAATTAGACTGATGTCCAATCAAGTTGGCCTAGAGCAAGTTAAAACATTTAGTCAAACAAGGATTAGATAAAATAATCCAATGAGAAAAGAAAGCGAGTTTGGGAAATCAGTTTAGAACCCGAACGGTTTAGACTCCGTTGCTTTGACTCTAAAGTTGCTTCAGATTGGTGTCATGGTTCAAAAACTCGGCCGAGACAGAGACGACTCGGCCGAGTCGTCACTGGAACAGGGCTTCCCAATCTGATACCGAGACGAGATGATTCCGAGATAATGAATCGCCGAAAACTCGACCGAGTCACCGAGAACTCAGCCGATCCGTCTCCGGGACGGATAAAAACAGCCGAGTCTCCCCGAGTCAGCTCGAATTTTTATTATTTTTGCTAATTTTTTAGTTATTTTTTATCATATTTTCTTAATAATTTTTAGAATATTAAGTATTCCAAAAATTTGCGTCTCGCCGAGACCACGTGGCATGTGCAGCAGTCCTGTGGCTTAAAAAAATAATTTCTTTTTGCAGCCGCATCTTCCTAAAAAAATGAAAAAGCCCCTCCCCCCCAATTCCCCTATTTGTGCAACTTTTTTTTTAATTCAAAGAAATTTGCCCTGATATCATAGAGATTTATTTTTGTGTTTATTTGAAAATGAGTGGCATGCCAATCTTAAAGTGAAACCAATTTGAGCTTCCAATGCAGATTTTGGTACAAACATATACATGTTACTAATTGTCAACGTCAATGTGGCAAATGATTCTAGAGGAACAATAAAGGGGCAATTGGCAATTTAGTTCTCAGAATTGAGGATTAGATCACACAATAATTGATCTTAATTTAGTATATTTTTTAAGTTCTGTATTAGGTTCATTATATCAAAAATTCATAGTTTTTCTTTCTAATTGAAAAAAAAAATTGAAATTTCGCCTCTATAAAAATCTAAGTATTTGATCATTCCTTTTAGAACTTTTCCCCCCTATTAAAATGACCGTCCAACACATCCATCAATCATCCATAGATATTTGCCCCACCTAACTCTTGCAACCCAAGTCCTTTCACATGCTCTAATATATAAAGTGGATTGCTTCATTTCATTTGAAGTCAACGAAAGAAAATATGTTAATTAATACAAGCATGCATAGAAATTCCTATCTGGCTTATATGTGAAAATAAAATCCTTCGTTCTTTTTAACTCCAAAAAATTGTTTCTAGTCTAATTCTATCAAATGTAAACCATTCTTTTTGGTGAGTAAGTTGCAACTTATGAAAGTCCTTTAACAATTTAGGAAAGAAATCATATCAACTAAAACTATCAAATTAAAAGAATAATAGGAAAAATATATCTCTATTTTAGAAACAACTTCATCAACAAAAAATGGTTTCTCTCAACCAGCGTTCGATTTGCAAAAAATCAGCTATAAGGAGGTAAAAAACTTCTATTTCTACTAGAACGTTAAAATTTGTGTTGATATTTCTAGATACCTGACTGTAATACTTTCTATCTACACATCATGTAAAAAATATGAATAATCATCTACAAAAATTATTAGCTGTAATTATTCAAATTAACCAATACATTTTGATGGGTCACTTCAGAAGTTCCTTCAGTGCCGCAATCTGCCTCTTCAGACTTTCTTTTAGAGCTTCATTCTCAGCTGGGAGGGTGTCCACGACATCCTCCATCCTCAATAGGCCTGCAACAGCAACGTACCTCTTAACTTGCTCCACGTGCAAATTCTCCACTAGCATCCCCATTGCAACCTTCATTGCTTCTTTCTCATCCTTCAATCCCTTCAACTCTTCCTTCAACTTGTGCAGCACACTCAACCGTGTCTTTAATCCGCGATATGACTCAAGTAGGGTAGTAGCAGCCACTACCAAACCATAAATACCATACAAGACGGTACAATACGTAGCCGCCCGGTTGAAGAATATGAAATCATGTGCTGTCCAAAGTCACCAATAGATCTAAATCCATTTCAAAATCAATTATTACCTACATAACAAAAAAATAAATTTTGTTTACCCGACTTCAACCACGTGGCTCTATTGCCATTGACTCCAGAATTTGATCCAGTGCTGCTAAAATGCCTTCTAGTAAAACGCCCATGCACACTTCAATCAAAGCATGAAGACATGCCATAAACGATTAATCCGTTTTTATACAAACAAAAATGTTGATACATGTTAAGAAACTAATAAGCCGAGAAATGTCTTTTTTCCTTTTTCTAATCTAGTTCTTATTGCACATCATATCAAGCTTCAAGCTCTAGCCTAAAGTCAACTTTAATTTGTTATTCAAGTGAAAAAACAGTGTTTGTGCATACTTACATTGAAAATGGAAAGATAAGTCCATATTTGAAAAGACAGACATAATAGATAAAGAGTTACAAAATACTCTTCTTTCTTCACCTTTTAAGCTGCAAAGACTTGTCCAAATTGAAAACCTGATGATAAAATGAGTGGTCTGAGTCTTTAGAGAACATGTCTATTACTCCACATAAGGAGCCATCCTAAGCCCTAAAAAGAATCTCTCATAGCAAATCTTGAACTCTCATTAGTCCCTAAAAAGAACCTTGAAATGTTATTGATCAAATCAACCACGAAATTCACTATAGACACAAAAAAATCTTTAAAGTTAATGATTCTGTCCTAAGCTTGCTCCTTTCTTTTTTAAAACAATTTATAATGAAAAAACTTACATACACGTGAGGTTTAATAAAATTTACTGACCAACCAAGTGCTGGTTATGACATAAATGGAATAACAAATTCTCATTACAAAAGTGGAAGGGGTGTTGGCTTTGGTTGGACACTAGTAGCGTGCAGAAACTTCTTCAAAAGTGCCGCCAATGAATTTATCATCTGACCATTCAAGGGCGGAGTAGGTGAATAGACATTTTAATAGAGGGAAGAGGACTCTTGTCTTCAACATTATGAACTCCCTAATTTGCATCTCAAACTCCAAGCAATTAAAAAGATTGCTTTGTGAAATTTAATTTTTATTTGCTTGGCAGTTATGTATTCAAAAACATTCTTGTCAACTTTGGGATTGTTGTAGTACTGTCTTAATGTACGCCATGTTGCATTAATGTGGCATCTTTCTTGTTTTTTTTATTTCTTTTATAATTCCCGCTGAACATGTAGTATTTAATTTCAAATAACAGGAAAAAGGAAAGAAGAAAAAAAAGATATCAAATGGAAGGAAAAGTTCTGTAAAGACAGAAGTCGAGGGGGTTAAGAAGGTTGGTTGATTTTGAAGACGATGAAGTTTTGTCCTCGTTTTACTTATCGGGAATAAAATAATTTTTGATCTCATCCCAATTTGATATATAGGTGGATGTTTGGTATATGCCATACTTTTACATATTTTATTCTCCAAGAGTTAAAGTAGCGAATTAGACTGATGTCTAATCAAGTTGGCCTAGAGCAAGTTAAAACATTTAGTCAAACAAGGATCAGATAAAATAATCCAATGAGAAAAGAAAGCAAGTTTGGGAAATCAGTTTAGAACCCGAACGGTTTAGACTCCGTTGCTTTGACTCTAAAGTTGCTTCAGATTGGTGTCATGGTTCAAAGACTCGGCCGAGACAGAGACGACTCGGCCGAGTCGTCACTGGAACAGGGCTTCCCAATCTGATACCGAGACGAGATGATTCCGAGATAATGAATCGCCGAAAACTCGACCGAGTCACCGAGAACTCAGCCGATCCGTCTCCGGGACGGATAAAAACAGCCGAGTCTCCCCGAGTCAGCTCGAATTTTTATTATTTTTGCTAATTTTTTAGTTATTTTTTATCATATTTTTTTAATAATTTTTAGAATATTAAGTATTCCAAAAATTTGCGTCTCGCCGAGACCACGTGGCATGTGCAGCAGTCCTGTGGCTTAAAAAAATAATTTCTTTTTGCAGCCGCATCTTCCTAAAAAAATGAAAAAGCCCCTCCCCCCCAATTCCCCTATTTGTGCAACTTTTTTTTTAATTCAAAGAAATTTGCCCTGATATCATAGAGATTTATTTTTGTGTTTATTTGAAAATGAGTGGCATGCCAATCTTAAAGTGAAACCAATTTGAGCTTCCAATGCAGATTTTGGTACAAACATATACATGTTACTAATTGTCAACGTCAATGTGGCAAATGATTCTAGAGGAACAATATAGGGGCAATTGGCAATTTAGTTCTCAGAATTGAGGATTAGATCACACAATAATTGATCTTAATTTAGTATATTTTTTAAGTTCTGTATTAGGTTCATTATATCAAAAATTCATAGTTTTTCTTTCTAATTGAAAAAAAAAAATTGAAATTTCGCCTCTATAAAAATCTAAGTATTTGATCATTCCTTTTAGAACATTTCCCCCCTATTAAAATGACCGTCCAACACATCCATCAATCATCCATAGATATTTGCCCCACCTAACTCTTGCAACCCAAGTCCTTTCACATGCTCTAATATATAAAGTGGATTGCTTCATTTCATTTGAAGTCAACGAAAGAAAATATGTTAATTAATAAAATCCTTCGTTCTTTTTAACTCCAAAAAATTGCTTCTAGCCTAATTCTATCAAATGTAAACCATTCTTTTTGGTGAGTAAGTTGCAACTTATGAAAGTCCTTTAACAATTTAGGAAAGAAATCATATCAACTAAAACTATCAAATTAAAAGAATAATAGGAAAAATATATCTCTATTTTAGAAACAACTTCATCAACAAAAAATGGTTTCCCTCAACCAGCGTTCGATTTGCAAAAAATCAGCTATAAGGAGGTAAAAAACTTCTATTTCTACTAGAACGTTAAAATTTGTGTTGATATTTCTAGATACCTGACTGTAATACTTTCTATCTACACATCATGTAAAAAATATGAATAATCATCTACAAAAATTATTAGCTGTAATTATTCAAATTAACCAATACATTTTGATGGGTCACTTCAGAAGTTCCTTCAGTGCCGCAATCTGCCTCTTCAGACTTTCTTTTAGAGCTTCATTCTCAGCTGGGAGGGTGTCCACGACATCCTCCATCCTCAATAGGCCTGCAACAGCAACGTACCTCTTAACTTTGTAGACACCAAATTTTTGTCAAATTTTATGTTTTCTCGAATATTTTCTATTTGATGAGCAATTTATTTTCTTGCATTTCTAAGTATATTTTTGTCTCATTTTTGTAGATTTATCTTTAAAAAAAAAGAAAAAAAGAAAAAAGAACACACACACAAACTAAACCCATTTGACAAAAAATCCCTTGGTTCCCTCCTTATTCTCGGGGGACAGACAAAAGGAGCGGCGCTTTTGGGGGCTCAAAAGACAGAAAAATGACTCCCTCAATTCACTCTCTCGAGACACACACACGAGAAAAAAAAACAGAGAAGCCAAAAGAAGAAAAAATCTCCATCTCTCTCGGCTCTCTCCCTCACAGAACCAAAAAAAAAAAAAAAAAGATAACACACAGACAAGCAAAAACAAGACCAACACTCCAATTTTTCCTCCAAAAAAAAAATCCCTCTCGGCTCACTTGGGCAGAGGAGAGAAACACAAAAAAAGAAGCAAGGCACTCTTCCTCTTCCCAACTCCCTCTCGGTTTTTTTTTTTCTTTCTTCTTTGCTCCCAACAGACAAAGTCACAACAAGAAGCACTCTCCTCTCCCCAACATACTCACAGGCATCAAAAAAACTTCAGCCAAGGCAATTCCACTTTCATTGAGGTATTTTCCAGTTTTTTTTTTAAGCATATTAGATGCATTTTGATTTTAATTTATCTTGCTTTTGCTGGTTTTTATTGTTGTTGTTGTATTGCTGAAAATTGGGAAATGGCATGAACTAGATTGAGGAAAAGGAAATGTTTTTTATGCATGCATGTTAACCGTTTGAAAAAATACCAAAATGAAAAGAAAGAATCTTAGGGGACTGTTTTGATTTATTTTAGTCCTTTTATGTTGTTTTTCTTGTCAAAATAAAATCATATTTGTATTGTAGGAGTTGTAAGAGTGTTGTAGTATAATTTTCATGATTTTTGATGAAAGATATGGTGTTTTGAAAAAATAAAAACTGAACTGATTTCTTGGCATTTTGACCACTTTCGGCTCACTTTTTGTAAAAACTAACTCCGGAAATGGAACCTACGCGAAAAATCGAGTGGGGAGGTGTATTTTGAGGATTTTTGGTGACCGGAGAGGTCACCGGCGGTGGCAGTCGGCGGCGGTGGCGCCACCGGCGGCCACCATGGCCGCCAACTGAAGTAAGCTTCGGTTGGCCAGAGGAGGAGAAGAAACGAAGGAAGAAGAAAGAAAGAAAAGAAAGAGAAGGAGAAAGAAAGAAAAGAAAAGAAGAAAAAAAGGGGTTTGGGCCATTTTTTTTGTTCTGTGGGCTTGTGATTGGGCTTTAGTTTATTTTTTCTTTTGGGTTTCGGTTGGGTTCGGAGGTTGGAGCCCATGAATTTTTGGCTGGGCTTGAGGGATAAAAAGACAGGCTGGCCTGTGTGTTTTAGCTTGGGTTTTCAGTTGGGCTTAGGTAGCTTTGGCCCAAGTAAAATAAAAAGATTGGCCCGATGCCCTTTATCTTGCCCAGATCTGGTTACGATTTGCACTTTGGCCCCTGATCTTTGGAGTAGTTTTATTGTAGCCCAGAACATTTTAAATTCCTTTCACCTAGGTCCTTAAAATAATTGCATTTTGGTCCCTGAATTTTATCTTTCATTTAATTTTGACCCCTAAACTTTGGAAAAATATAATTTTTGTCCCCAAAGGTTTTTCAATCTTTGCAATTCAGTCCATGGTGAATTTTGACTCTCTTTGTTATGATTGTTTCTTTTCTTTAATAGCTAATTATGTTACTTTAGAATATACTTAACTTGGAATTTTTAGATTTGCTTAAATTTCTTTACGTCTGACATATTAGTGTGAATTTAGTACTTGTATTATTATTTTCTTTTTCAATTAAATTAGTGCCATGATCCTTTTGTTCATTGTGAGTATAAATAGGACAATTTGACTCCATTTAGTCACCACTTCAAACGGGAGGTACTCCTATTTTATTATTTCAATGTCAATTACGTGCTCTTATGTGCTCCTATGTGTTCCTATGTGTTTATATATTTTTATATGCTTTATTTATTTGATTTAAATATTCATTCAAATTTTCTTATATATGTTTTAGTTAGTTTTTATAATGATTCGAGAGGTATTTAAATACCTCAAAAATGTAATAGATAGGATAATTAGATTTATTTTATTATATTTTTTCCTCTTAGATTGTAGTTAGGCGCTCCCCAATGTAATAGATAGGTTGCGTGTTTATGTGACTTATGTGTTATGTGTTTTATTTGCTTTTCTTAGGATTTTGGCATCTAGATACTATGCTTATGTGTTATGTGTTACGTGCTCTTATGTGCTTATTTGTTTTAATTTATGCTTTATTTGCTTCACTATGAATTATTAATGCATGACGTCACCACACTAGTCCAACGCTAGTTGTGGTTTCTCCCTCCGCTTACTTGCTAGTCCAACGCTAGTAAGGATTTTTTAGAAATGGGCTAGTCCAACACTAGACCCTTTAGGTCATCTTGCGCTAGATTCATCTTTGTATGCTATTCACCACATTTTCATGCATATTTTCATTTTTAGGATCTTTTCTCATTTGTATGATATTCCCTATTATATTATCCCTTACCCGCTATAGGTGCTAATCATGCCATTTAGAATTGCATCTCATTTAAGCTAGTTCATTTGCTTGTTCATGTTAGGATAATTATTTTTCAAACATGGAAAATGGGTGATTATAACTTTTTAGTTTAAATACCCTATTAATCCATGTATAAGAAAATTATGTCACGAGTTTCTATCTCCCTTACCCTTTATGTTGCATTCCCTTTTTCTTTGATCACTTATATATATGTATATAATTTAATTTCTTTTCTTTTAATTTCATCATTCGCATACTCGTGACACTTTCAAGAAATCAATTTGGCCTTCGCAATTAATGTGATTGATTCAATTAAACCCTTGAATGGATATTTTGACCATTTCGATATTTTATAAATTTAGATTTGCATCCATGTAGGAAACATCCAAATATGATAAAATTAAGGGTTAGATTAGGAAAATTTTGACTAAACCTCGCAACTAGCTTAGACTAGGTTGAAAGGGTGCCTTAGGTTTGAGTCAATTAAACCTTTGCCTTCCCTTTCTTCAACCGTGACTCCCGAACCTATTTTCTCTTGTTTTCAAAGACCTGGAGTTGTCAAAAAGGGTTTTGATTTATTTTATTTTTATTTTTTGTCAAAAATATTTTTTTGGGTGACTTGGTACACCAAAACTTCATACCAAGTGGCGACTCCGAATTTTTCTTCAAAACCCTTTTAGACTAAATTTTGGACCCAAATTGTCGCATTTTTTTTAAGTCCCATTTTAGGTCCTTTTCACTTATTTTTGAATGGAAATCATAGTTTTTATAA
>NC_040044.1:38409872-38454190 GCF_003713205.1 Coffea eugenioides
AAAAAATAAAAAAAAATCAATGAATCGATGATGCTTGTATCAATCAAATTGAATATCCTTGAATTGGTGCCAATGGTTTATTAGTTGCAATGGTTCTCTCTAACTAAATGATGATGCAGTACTTTAATGATCATACCATTACAGATTACTTGTAGCTACACAAGGAAAATGAAGTTTCAGGAAGGGGCCATGACCATGACACATAGCAATTGTGGACCCTTTACTTTAATGATCACATCATTATAGATGTAGTTGGAGAGCTTCACTAATTATTATGGCACAGGAAATCAAAATATCATTAAATCATCATTAGTTTGGTAATATAATTTTATCATTTTTGCTCATTGGCTGAAGACTTGCAACTCGGTACATTTGGTTCCGCTCTCGGACTTTGTGGCTTGGAGACTGCTAAAACACCTATCAAGATAGGCGTAGACTAATAGCTGGGCATTTGTTTCTACATAGAATTATCTATCGATATTTAATGTCGACAATTATGAGAATAGATTATGAGTATAGTTTATGTCGATATTTATGTAGATTTATAGGTATAGCTAATATGGATATTAAATTTGTTGCCTCATGTACTTTTCTCACCATTCATAGATGTAGCCACAATTTTCTTTCACAAAGGAAAGCGTGTAGGACCTTCATAGATAATGTCAAATGGCTACATTTATGATGGTAGCTGAAACCAACGAACCATGTCAACTGACCTCATACATGACGAGAAATTTTAGAACAAGTACATTTAATCAAAATGGGGAGGATAATCTACAATCATACTAAAGTGTAGGAGAAGCTGGTATTCTCCAAATTGTATTGTTCTGAACAAGAATAAAATTTAGCCAACATGTCGGCCTGTCGAGTCCTTTTCTTCTGCTAAAGTATTTTAATTTTTTTTTGAAGGAATAAAGTATTTTATTCAAGTGAAACCTTTGAGAAAAATCCCATATATAAGAGTTCACAAGATTTCTAGCACAAAGTCTGTTAGCGAAATAAAGTCATGCTAAAGGTCTTCTTTTAGTCTTTCGAAATTGCAAGCTATGTGTTATATAAAGAGGCCAAGGTGATATAAAGGGGACCAAATCAATTAATTGGAGATCATCTGATTGCCAGAATAGCAGATTCCTTGGACTTCCGTCTTTACATTCCAGATAGAGGAGCTTACATACTCGGATGTGATAACACAAAATTGTTGCCAATTGAAATCCATAATTGGCTACCTTGATAAGCAAGATTTTTCATGCTTCTTGATGACAATAGGTTTTTGGATTGGGGAGAGAAAGATTGAGTGATACCGAAAGAAGGAATGCAAGTAAAAGAATCGAATTTGAGATTTCCTACTTATACCAAAAAAACGGTTCTTAAACTGGAAGAATTGAATCCACGTAACTGCTAATAGGTTCTTGGTAAATACTTACAAGTATGATCTTTGCTTCATTCGTAAATGACATGAGCCCAAAACATGAGTAGTGTGAAATTCAACACGGTAGACAAGTGATTGATACGTTCAGCTAATCACAAAGACATCACTAAATTCCAAATGATGCCTTCTTTTTTGTTTTCACTTTCTTCAACATGGTTACGTAGTTAATTTGGCAACGTTCGTGGCCTTCCATGTGAGTGGAGTTTACACGTCTTCCAAGAGAAACCCATCACCGTTGGGGCACTTTGCCCGACAAATTAAACATTTGGGATAGGGGCCTGTCGGCCGTCCCTAAGTTGTTCATGATCAAGATTTGATCCCAAAAATTTATATAGTTTAGATTATTTCTTGTATCTCATTTTTAACAATGTATATGGAACTCACAAAAATTTGTTCTAAAGTTATACGTTGTGCAAATAAAATTATACCGTGTAAAAATAAAATTATGCGCTGTGCAAAATATATATAATTGCCAGGAACGATTGCACCTGTTCCTGCCCCTGGTCCAAACATTTGATTATCAAAATGTTCATCTCAACACAAAGTCGTCGCTAAAGTCCAAATAATGCCTTTTTCATTTTTTCAACATGGTTACATCATTGTAGAATTTGGGTAGCATCCTAGACCTCCATGTGGTTTGTGTTAGTATCAGTTTCAGTGACCATTTATTTTCATGCATCATCTTCTATTACTAACTACATAATTCTTGTAGAATATTGGTAAAAATTATAGACTTCCACGTGATTTGTAAACTGAGTCTGCCTAAACATGTTCCATGTATACAACCACTTTAATTGCCTGACAAATTAAGTAATGATTCATGGATTTTTAAGAAACAAAGATGGGAAAAGGGGATTTAAATTTAGAACTTCTAATTTTTTAAGTCACAACCTTGGCCATTAGACCAAGATTTCTTCGGCCAATCAATCTGATGTCTCATTTTGGCCTTTGCCAGGCTTCATTTGCTGTTTACTCATACCTTTTCAATGATCCTATGAAACATGTAATAAGCTTTGGATTTATGATACAATACGAATCATGCTCTAATTTTTGGAAAATTTTAAAATTTAAGAAATGATAATGATTGACATGCCTTCAAAGTTGCATACAAAATAGTATTAGCACATGTCAAAATTTTTATAGATTTTTACGTACCTTTGATCAAGGATAATTGGACTCTTGTAATGGAATTAGGCACAGATCGTGAACTCTTTGTAGCTACTGGTTAAGGGATTCTGTGTTTCTTTCTATCTTGTTACATAGTTTTGCATTTCCATTGGCTTCAGTTTCTTCAATTTTGTTTCGGAGTGTTTAGTTAGTGTAATTGATGTAGGTAAGACTTCACTCTTCTTGTAGAGAACTTCATGCTGACTGATGAAAAGCTAAAACATTTGTCCCCCCAAACAAAAAAAAAAGAAAAAAAGAAAAACAAAGAGATAATAGTAACACTTAAGTCTATGCATTAGAATAAGGAATCTATACACTATATATTCTGTAATAATTATCAAAATATGCATTACCATATTAAATAAGTATAACTAAATTTTCTATCTTTCCATTCGTACACGTCTAAGGGAAACAAAATACAGATTATAACTTGACTCTTCTCTAACATGAAACTTTAGGGAGCAATCATATCCCAAAATGTAGATCAGAAGTTAAAAAACAAAAAAAATTGCTAATTAGTTGTAAATGTCGATTTTATATGGTTGAAACAAAAATTTTAAATTACATAATGTTATTAGTTTTCTAGTTTTACATATGAAAGATCACATATATGTGGAACTAGGTACATAAATTTGAAATTTGGCAAATTAATAATGAATATTCAAAAAAATAATTAATTGAAACTCATGCTGAAGTTAGTTAATAATGGATATTTTTTTTTGTAACATAATGAGTCCAGATTTATGTATAAAGTAGTTGATAAGAAGTGAGCAAATAACGTTATTGCAAAGTGAAACATATTTAGTAAGAAGTAAAAGTTCAAAATTTTTGTAAGGCAAAAGCCGGCAATGGAATTTTGTCATCAAAATTTAGTAGGGATGAAAAAAGAATTCAATGCAAAATTTTAAAATTTTCTAGGGGCTAAAAAGAATTCTCAAAACTTAGGCAGCTGCCCTTGTCGCGTCCCATTTTTTGAAAAAAATAAAATTACGTGGTGTAAAAATGAATTTTTGATTAATTTTGAGTGAAAATGAGTTTTTGATTTTTAGAGAATAAATAAAGAAAAAGGACCTAAAATGGGAATTAAAAAGTGCGACGGTTTTGGCCCAAAATAATAGTCTAAAAAGGGTTTTTTAAGAAAAATATGAGTCGCCACTTGGTATTGAGTTAAGGTATACCGAGTCACCTAAAAATGAATTTTTAAAGAAAAAATAGAGAAAACCCTTTTTAGACGACTCCAAATCTTTGAAAAACGAGAAAAAAGGGATCGGGAGTCACGGTTGAAGAAAGGGAAGGCAAGAATAAAATCCAAAACATCCTTTCAACCTAGCCAAGGTTAGTTGCGTGATTTAGTCGAAAGTTTTCTTAATTTAACCTATAAAACTTATCACATTTTGATGTTATTATATGGATGCAAACCTAGACCTAATGGATATCGGGAGGGTTGAAATATCTCTTCAAAATTTAATCGGTGCAAATCACATTAATTGTGATACCCAAAATGATTCTTAGAAGAGGTCACGAATATGCAAAAATGAGACTCAAAGAAAAGATAAATTATAATATATAAATATACGTGACCTAAAGGATAGAAATGCAACATAACGGGTACGGGGGACTAAATTCGTGACTCAATTTTCCTTTCTATAAGAAGATACGAGCATGCTAAGGCTAAAAAAGTCATACTCGTCCATATCCCATATTTGAAGGGTGCTCTCCTAATCTAATCAAGCAAATGATCTTACCTATTTCTAATTTTTCTTAAATGAAAGCAAGTCTAAATGTCATGTGTTTCGCACATAGGGATAAGGGATATACATATAGAGGAAATATCATGCAAAATGGTAAAGATCCTAAAAAAAGTAAAAAATATGCATGAAATGTAGTGATTGTCACGCAAGCATGTGATTCTAGCGCGTGGACGGCCTATAGGGACTAGCATTGGACTAACCTATTTCTACAAGTTCTTACTAGCGTTGGACTAGTGAGAAATCAAGAAGAATGGCCACAACTAGCGTTGGACTAGTGTGGTGACGTTATGCATTTATTATAACATAAGAAATCATACAAACATAATTAAAGCAAGTAAACACGTAAACACATAGGGCACATAGCACGTAAGCATAATATCTAGATATAAAGATTCTAAGAAAGTGAGTAAACACATAAGTACATAAACATACAAGCACGCGAGCAAATAAACACACACAAGGACCTAGCTATTATATTCGGGGGCCCTAACTACAATCTAAAGGGGGAAATTGGAATAATAATAACCTAACTATTACATTTATCTAACTAAATACATTTTTAGTAAAAATCAAAACCCATCTATTACAACTTGGCATTTTAATGCCTCTCAAATAACCGTCAAAATTAAATTAAACAAATGAAACTTAAAACAAATAAAATGAATAACTAAACCAAAAATCACTCAAAAACATGCAATTACACACATAAAAAACACATAAGAGCATATAAGAGGATTTAAAATAACCAAAGAAGATACCTCCCTTGAAGCAGTAGCTAATGGGGGTTGGATTTGCCCTATTTAACTCCAAAATTAACAAAAATGATCAAGGCACCAATTTAATTAACAAATAAGTCATAAAGAAATGGAAATAAACATGAAAATCTATCAATTGAAGCATTCAAATGAAATATAATTAATATTTAAAGAAGAAAAACAACTTCTATTTAAGAAATCAAATCTATTAGGGATTTAATTACAAATATTGAGAAAGTTTTGGGGTCAAATTATTATTAAAAAATTTAGTGGTCAAAATAAAGACAAATAAAGTCCAGGGACCAAATTGAAATTAAAATAGGGACTTAATTGAAAGAAAACTAAAGTAGTTAGGGACTTAGTATAATTAAAGAAAAGTATAGGGATTGTTCTGCAATTTCGTAACCAGATTTCTTCAGCAAGCTGGCCTCTGGGCCATTTCTCTTTTTTATTTGGGCCGAAAACCCTCCTAGCCCAACTGAAACCCAAAGCCGAAGGAGTGGGCAAGTCAACCATTCTGACCCCAAAATAAACCAACAGACTGGTGGGTTTTAACCCTCTAGCCCAAGACAAACCCAAAGAAGAAAAATGCCTAATCCAATTCCAAATGACCCAAACAACTAACCAAATCCAATTCTCCTTTTATTTTTACCAAAACCCAACAAACTAATAGGTGAACTAAAAATGTTAAAGTCTAATTTCATCCTCAAATCCAGAATTAATTAACTAAAAAGCACACTTAAAACATAGAAAAGAAGATTTAAGCTTAAAAGGGGTAAAATGATTTATTTGCAGAAGTTTTGGGACTTAGTGGAATTAGGCAAAAGTTTGGGGGTCAAAAGTGAAATTTTTGGAAAATCATGCAAGAACCCACGATGCATCTTCTTCATTCTTTCTACTGCAACTTTTCCTTCTGCAACTTTCTTTCTTATTCCACCCAGGTATGTTCAAGCAAAAAACTCAAGCAAAACCCTTTGATTCATCAACCAAAACCCAACGCAATAACTTCAGTCCATTAACAAAACCCAACTACAGATTCCATTTCATGAGGATCAAACGAAAAAGACAAAGAAAGAAACAAGAAGAACATGAAGTCAGCTCATGGCGTAACCAAGGAATAGATCCACCGAATGCTAAAGTTTTTCTGATCAAATCATCGGAAGATTTTCAACCCATCAAACAAACCTCTCAATCATGGCACAAATCACAAAAAATCTAAGAACTTAGTTCATGCAAACCAACTCACATAATGACCCAGCAATTTCATGAAATAACGTTAAATGATTTTAGAGGGAAAGCTATCATTACCTTCCAATGATTGGATCTCGAATCGATGTGGGAAAAGCTAGAAAAAAATCACCAAAAGCTGCTTAAACGAAGCCCAAAAAAGTTCTGCCGCAGGAGTTCCAGGGTTGATGATTCCGTGATTTTGAGCTCGAATTCAAAGGGGTTAACTTTGTTTTTTGGGGAAAGCTTTAAGAGAAAAGTTGTTGCCCTATAACTATATATAATGTAGAAAAGAAGAAATAGCTTAAAGGATAAAAATCAAAGCGAGGATGTGGATCCAAAGAGGGCTGCTCCATCAACCCGGTATCAAATTTTCCAGAAATATTTTCCTTCCTTCTCTCTCTGATTTTTCGTTTTTTTCTCTCTGTTTTTCTCTTCCCTTTTCTTTTGGCCGCCCCCTATCTATTCTCTTGTTGTCCTCTCCTCTTGGCTTCGTTTGTGATGATATTTATAGAGAAATCCCCACCTCCAAACCATTATCTCAAGGGTTGTTATAAAAGTTGATTTTTTTGAAAATTTTGGGGCCATTGATCCACTTTTACAGCTCTTTTTCTTGATAAGAATCAAGTGATGAGGTGTTCCGTACTAATGTAACTTGAAAAACCAGAAAAAATGAGAAGAAAGAAGGAAGTTTGCTATGTGGAGAGTGAAGAATTAATTAGAAGGAAAAGCGATAGATGCAAATTGGAAGGAAATTGACTTTTGTAACTCCTCAGGGTAAGTTGTTTTTAGCCCGTTACTGTAAAACATTTGCAGTGGGAAGAACCTCTTCCAGCATCTTAAGCCAATCAAACAACCGAAATTAGGGAAAATATTTTCCATCAAAACAAACAGGCCTTAATGTGTAAACTTCTACAAGGCTTCGGTGAGCTTTCGGACTACTTAACAATTTTCTACGTTTTTCCTTTTGATGTTACTTATACACTAACGAATGCTCGAATCCGGAAACTTCATGGAATTCATGAAGGCTGTCACCCATATATAAATCAAAAAAGTTTATATTCTTTGACAAAAGATAAATGAAAAAATTGATCGACGTGAGACAGTTAACTATAGCTCTGATTACATTTTTTTTCATTTTTGAAAAGTAGATTTTATCTTGAATTCAAAAGAAAATTAATGCAATACATCTTTTGTGAGAGGAGGAAGGATTTCTTGATAAAAGACTTATGAAATTCGAGCACGTCCCAGCCTAATTTAGAGTAATCTTAAAGATAAAATCACATATCCCTTCATCAGTTCAATAATGTAATTTTGGTCAGATATTTTTGTGCTTTCACCTCAAAGAATTTGTTCCGCATGCTTGATAATGATCCAATGAAATGTCAAAGATGTTGCTTCATTTCAACTGTGCAATTTCTGAGATGATTCCTAAGCTGGTTACTCATCGATGAAAACCAAGAAAATTCGTCACAAGTACAACAAAGAATGTAGAAAGCGACATTATAAATAGCATTAAGCAAGAGGGACGATAACATTCAAATTAAGAAGAATATATAAAGATATATAACTCAAAAGTGCAAAAAGAAAGATCGAGTAATGATGGCAAATGAGGAGGTAAAGAATTCTAACAAGGCGATGAACCCTGACGGATCAGAGATCAATGATGAAAAAAGAGCAGCTGGTTCCAAAGCCAAGAGAGATAGCTATAGCGTTTTGAACTGGATGATGTTTAATCTCAATTAATATATCTTGTTTTACTAATTAAAAAAAAAGATGATGATCATCAAAAATCTACTTGAGCCGGGTTTTTGTTAATTTATTTTTCCACTAAAGGATGTATTTTGCTCTTTTCACTCTTTGGTTCCTTACAAAGATCCTTGACTACGGGCCTCTACAAGTTTTAATGCTATTTATACCATGCAATGTATGAAGTAAGATAAAAACATTTTCACGCCTCTACAAGTTTTTGAGAGTTTTGCTCTGAATTCAATCATAACCGTTGAGTTTTAAATATCCAATTCATGAATTGCACTTGCAATAGTAGAGGCTCTTATCCAAAAAAATTGCTGACAGGTTGTCGAAGCCTGTGCAATAATAAAACCTGCTCAAACTAAAAGTGATTTCTGTAGATAGCGGTGAGCAGGGTCGAATCCACAGGGACTGGGAGTAATTATTTCTTTTCAAGTTCACAGTGACAAGGGGGGTGTTTTTGTGCAGAAGGTGACAATCAAAGAAGTTCAAATAAAATCTAAGAAACTACTAAAAATTAAATAACAAAAAATTACTAAAATC
This sequence comes from Coffea eugenioides, assembly GCF_003713205.1. NCBI lineage: Eukaryota > Viridiplantae > Streptophyta > Magnoliopsida > Gentianales > Rubiaceae > Coffea > Coffea eugenioides. The sequence goes on from NC_040044.1 coordinate 38,418,497, forward strand.
AAATGAATGGTAATTAAGGATCTAGCCAAGGAATAACTTCAGCAATGGTTCACCCAATTGATCATCGATAAGCAAAGGCAATTCCAATTATTTACTAATAAATAGGTTATAACTGCCAAACAAGCGATGACAGTCAACCCCTCCTTACTGTGTCGATGATTAAGGTACGCCCGTTAATCACTGCTCTAATTGAGAAATAATCCTAGGTACGCCCGTAGAATTTAATTCCCCAATTGCCTTACGTATTAGAGGAGCCCTATTCTAATCAAATAACGCACTACCAGGGTTATTTTAGATTAGCCCGCGTATTCCCCTGACACAAGTCTAATTATGCCAGTTGCCACTATTTTAGAGCAATTAAACAATTACGGATTTAATGCCCTAATTGACAATAGATTATCCAATCAACTAATTATCTGGATCCAAGACAATCAATTAATTAAATAACCATAAACATAGCAACCAAGAAATATGCGGATACCAATAAATGAAAGAAAAAGATAAAATTAAATCGATCTCACAAATTTTAGGCGACCCAGAGCCTTCGTTGTTCCTTGACTAGAGTGAGGGAATTAGTTCATAATTGATGAACAAAATCCACACAAAATTGAAACAAGAGTCGCGGCCATCAACTCCGAAATTGGGAAATGCAATTCACTCGAAGGAATAAAGCAAAGTAAAGTAACAATGGATGATTTAGTCTTCAGTGCTCCTGACTCACGTAGGAGGTAGCCACAAAAGATTCCAAGGAAAAGTCAAAAGCTCTCCACTACAAGACGAAGGAGACCAAACGGTCAAAGGAAAAGCTAAACTATAAAAATGGAAAAACTAAGAGGGAAGCCAGCTCCCTGCTGTGCGGCGGCTCTGTGCGGCGCCCTCCCTTGCGGAGAGGACTCCGGAGGAATAAGAAGCTCCCCACTTCAGCCCTGCGTTCCTCCTTTTAATGCTGCCATCTGCGAATTACCAAAAAAAGACTTGTATCTCCTTATTCCAGAAATGCCCTCGATTGCCTGCTATGTGCACTCTTTCTCGATAACTGTCAAATTGGCCTTTATTGTGACATTTTTGTTCTACTCCCTGAAATAAATGTAAATTACGAAAAGTGAGTAGAATCTAATAATTAATTCACATTGGGTTAAGTAATAGGAAAAATTAATAATAAAATTAACTATCAAATTGCAACCTATCAATTGCTGATGGTACAAGTAGCATTTTTAATCCCTTTAAGCTAGAATAAATTTTGAACACAGAGATGCCAAAAATACAAATAATCAAATGATATTACAACCACGGTCAAACATCATACATGGCAATTTTACAAAATTAGGTGAGTACTTTGATGGGACATTGTGTCAAAATGAAAGGTCTGAAATATAAGTTCAATGGAGAGTACGAGCATGAACCAATATGTCTATGTAGTTATGATTTACTAATTAATAAAAAACAATTAGGTGTGTGTACATATACATTCGACTTCTACATATATATATATATATTCTCATTACAAATTTAATTCAGAAATCTTGCTAGAATTTTTCACTTATAATTGAGTACATATAAACTCTCATTAGAAGTATTTTTGCAGTGTATTATTATCTGAGGGACCAAATTGTCAGAAAGTGAACTTCATAGCACAAGTTTTTAATTTTGGGTAAAGTTGTCGAGTATTATAAATATTTAGGGAATATTTCAATGTAGCATAACTTCTTTAATTAAAAAAAAAATCCACAAAGCATACCAACTACCTAAGAACAGAACTTCTAATGTTGAAAAACCAGAAAATTAGAAATTCAACTATGACTGAAAAGCTTGACGGCAGTTCCATTCAAGACTGAAAGCTGAGTCGTGCCACAAGCTGTCATAAGTTATTCACTTCTTTCAATGGCTATAAATAATTTCTTAGCACATAAGATTACACAAGAAATAAATAAATGTGGGAATTTCCAACCAAAAAAAAAAGAGAAAGTAATTAACATGCATTCCGAACATACCTAGCAATAAACGCTGATTTGACCCAAAAAACTTGGAATTCAGATCTTGCGTGGAAAGTTCCTAAAAGAAATGATGCAAAAAAAAAAAGAAAAGGAGGAACTGTAGAAAGCTTTTTGAACAAGTTTCTTAGTTCTACCAACGTTTTCGACGTATTTTGTTTGGGACTAGCAAAAATAAAATGAAATTTCTGAGTAATAATATACATCTCTGGACAAACAACGGATCAGGGATAACCGTTCCTGACAGTTATGTGTATTTTGCACATGGCATAATTTTGTTTGCATATGGTGTAATTTACTTTTAATAACGTGTAACTTTAGAACAAATTTTTGTAAGTCCCACACATATTGTTAAAATCGAAATACAAGATGAAATTTGGATCGTACAATTTTTTTTAACCAAATCTTAGCCGTGAAACGTTCCTGCCCCTCTTTCACGAAGAACCAATCCCATATTCTGTATAATGAATATAACATTTTGACCAGTTCTCCCGGTCTCTATGTCCCATGGATTGGAGACACGGGAGACACGTAAGTTACCGGATTGTTTCCCATCAATATTAATTTCTTGACATTGTTGCTTTTTTTCAATGTTCTCACTGCTTTTCACGCCTTTCTCATCCCAACTGTTAGGCACTAGATTCGAATCCTAAATCTAACAGTTGAATTTATACTCTTTTGTTGATCTTAATAAGAATTTTACATTTGCCCAAAAAAAAAGTCCCTAAAGTTTTATTTTTACCAAGACTTCAACAGACAGACCAACGGTTGCATACCTTACCAGCTATGTGGTCTTGTAGATGAAAGTCTGGTAATGTTCAAGTAGGTCTTCTTTGTCATTCATTTGTTGAAAATTTTTTCCATTATAAAAAAAAAAATCAGTGTGCAAGTTGCCATTCTATAATGATTTAGAAATGAAGAAAGATATTATTTGGAAGGTGGGATGTGATTTGAGTTTCATGTTGGTTTTGTTCCATGGCCATAAACCCACATATTGGCGGACGTCTGATCTTTTATTCCTAGAAATTTCTTTATGTGCAAGATATTTAATCAAATATTTGGATCGAATTACATGTTTAATTTGTAGTTGGTATCTTATGTGTCACTGTCTGGTGTCAAATTCAGTGTCAATCCTACCTATCACATGAGGATAGAAAAAATTTAAATAAACAGTACATGACAAGTTAAATAAAGAAAATATTTGACACAAATATAGAGGTGGCACTAAGGATGACATGTATTTAATTTGTCCTTCATTTAGGTTACATTTCTTCACGATGGATGCTTGACAATTTCACTCCTAAGCACAAACTACACACACCACCACACTACTTCACCATCACGCATGCACATAGTTACATACCCGTTTGCACAACCACAATGCCACATCATTGGAAAACCAAATGCTAAAAGAAAAGGGAAATGGATGAAACGAAAAAGGGGAATAAACAACAAGAAAGAGTATAGAAATTTCCCGTTTTGTATTATAAATACCCTTCAATTTGGAGGTGGTTAGGCATCAAAACAAGGTTAAGAAAATTGTTGGAAAAGAGACCATTTTTGAGAGAAATGGCTGACCAGGAGAAAAGAGGGTATGAAGGAGAGGGAAGCAAAGGCAAAGGTGGAAGCCTAATTCCAGCGAAGAAGAAGTCAGTGAAGCAAATGATGGCTGAGAAAATAATTGAGTCTTCTTCCAAAGCTTTCAAGAATGACAAAAAGAAGATAAAGCCCAGAGATGCTGAAGATGATGATTAATTAAACTTGTTCTTCTTGTTGGTAATTAATTTGTTTGTGTTTAGTCTTAATCATATGTATTATTTGGTGTCAATTGCTGCTTTAGTGTGTGAATTTAGTTAATTTGTTTAGTGCGTTATAAGAAAATTAACGCACAAAACAATTGTACTAAATTTATGGATTGAAGTTTGCATTTCACCGATGAATATTTTGTTGTGATATTATATCTTTCTATTGGTCTCGTTGTATTATGGTCTGGTGAGTGTATGCTTTTCTTCCAAGCATTGTTAACGTAAAAGTGTTTATGTTCTCTTCATTCCTCGAACTAAACTTCTCATAATAGTACTGTCATACCCTTTCAAAATTCCTTTCTGTTCTTAGCTTTTCTGTTTAATATTTCTTATCAATTTGTTAGATCCCAATGATTTGGTGGCGAAAAAAAACATATTATTAGTATAAAACTACCAGTTGAAAGTACTTTTCAGTAACCAACAATTGTATTTCTTTTCTAAAACTTTGACCTATCTTTGTCTAAAGTTACTTAAGATCACAAACCTGGGAATTGAATCACCCAATTCAAAGGACAACAAAGAGACCAATGAACACTAGCTCAATGTTATGGAGCCATAAGCATCATAGAGTATGAGGTCTTGAGTTTGAACTCCAGTCATAATTCAATTTACCACAAAAGAAAAAGCAAAAAAAAAAAAAAGAAAAAGAAAATAAGGAAGGACAAAATACAGATGCTGGACTTCAATTGATTGGGGAGTAATCCTATACACGCATGGAATATGCGAGATTAAAAGTATAGTGATCTTAAATTATGTGAATATTCAAGTAGTTAAGCTTTTGTTTGAAATAAATAGTTTAAAGTGTGATACAAGCAATGAGTACCTGTCAGGTAGAGAAAATATTTTATAAACGCCTCCATGGGAGAATATTCTACTTTTCTTAGTTGTACTACTGTCAACTTATATTTATTTCATGTAGAGTTATTTATGGAACAACTAACCAGGTTCTATTCGGACACACTAATGGAGATAGTAGTTTATGAAGAGTTGCTGATGCTACATACAAGATGGGAGGATGGTAGTGGCCATATGAATACACTCCACTTAAAAAAAAAAACCCGTGATTCTTTCAATTGTGTTTACCTCATACTTTATATCAAAGATTAAGCATATTCATTTGCACACAGTTACATGCTAGCCAAAGACATGTGTAGGCTAATAACTAATATGAATACTTTATACCATGATTAAACCATGTTGACCTGTTCTCCTTTGTCCAAATCCTATTGAGTATATGCCTAGAATTACCTGAATATTGCCTATCAGTTGTTGATCTATCAACTGTAATTTCTAAGAAAGGAGGAACGGATTGGGTGATTCGGGAGGATGGAATATAAGTGAGAGGTTTCAGGTTCGAATCCTTTCATTTATACTAAAAAGAAACTGTAAGTTCTAAGATTGCTACACGTTTGTACTTTTTGTGGGCTGTTTTGTTCTTCTCTTATTTTGGATTGGTTATTTAGTTTGGAGATTCCAGCAACGTTGCAACATTTGACACCACAACTTTATAAGTATTCGAATTAGTTACCTAACTTATGGTTTGGGAGAAATATACATTTGATCCACAATATTAGCCGGTGCTAGCTTGAAACTGGTCCCCCCACGTTTCAATCAAAATAAATGTAGTTTTCAATTTTTTGATTTAGGCAAATTTAAGACAGTTGACGAAAATTTATCAATATCTAATGGTCAAAATTAAATTGCCATTAATCAATAATTTTGAGTTTGTAATTTTTATCCCCAATATTTGGAGTTTGAATTGTTTTTCTTTTTTCAAACACAAACATAGATTTTTATGACACTCAAGAAATTTGTACGAACTCGGTACAAGACCAAAATAAACCCCCAGGCCCAGGAAAAAACACATGAAAAACACCAATGAACACTATTAATACTATCTATTTAGACAAAGCAGTGATTGGAGATGCTTTGATCAAAATTCCATCTCTCGACATCTCCCTACTTTTGCTAACTTGCCTCCAGCTTGACACAATTGCTTGTATTATGCTATATTTCCTTAAATATCAAAGAGTGATAAAATATGATGTAAATTAGGAAATTGCATTAGATGTATAGTAAGAATTCAGATCTTGTGCAGAAAAATCCTTTAAAAAAAAAAAAAGAAAGCGATCTTTTGTAATTCTTAATTTTCTGTTTTCTTTTGATTTGTATTTAATGGTCGAGTAAATCTCATTGTATACTCTTTCATGCTTGTTTGATTTATAAGAATTGTAGTTTAAATTAAGAAAAAATGATCAACGACACCCGTTCTTAGGTTTTGTCTTAATGACATTTGACTAAAATCTAGCATTTCTTTTGTCTTTGAAATTTGAATACTTGCTATTTTGAGAATAGGTAACTCAACCGCAACTATTATCTATCTATATAATCTAAGAATACAACCTAGACAAAACAAGTCCGACGTTACCAGTCCTAGGTTCATTTCTTAATCAGATTTGACTTTTGTATTCGAATCCTAGCTCTTCTATAAAAATTGTCGAGAGACTTGTTTTAGATTTTATTCAAACTAATGGTCTTTCTTCGATTTCTACTTGTTCTTGTGTACTAAAAGAAGTTGGAAATAATGAAACCGTCAACACTTCTTTAGGGCAGGAAACTGTCATCACTGGCCAACGGAAGGACGACAAATTGATATCTTCAGTTAAATGTGTTAAGCAAGCTCAAAGAAACGTGAATTTATATTTAATTTGACAATGTTTTGGTTGTTTTATAGGGGGAAAAAAAGAGAAAAAAAAATCCAAGAGTTATCAAGTCTGACCGAACCAAAATTCAATTAACCAATTTGCTGATGAACCCTTCTTTTGTCGTTCATCCTTTTGAATCTTTTGACTATGATATGCGCAATTTCAGTGCAACTCTCTCGTACGCAGACGCTCGGACAAGTACCATTAATGTACCGAAGGAAACTTTGTCAATGCTGACTTTTGTGTCTTACACCTCCATAACTCTTGTTATTTTAATTCAGTTCAAGATTTTTCTGGATTCCCATCTGTAATCAGGACCAAAAGAAAAAAAAGAGAATAATTCCGTTGTTAATGTTTGTTTTCAATAATTAGTATCAAATTAAAACACTAAGCATCTATAGGAAAAAAAGCCATGATCAGAGGATTAATTCGAGCGTGTTTTACTTACCGGTTCAAATGAGGATTTCTTTTTATTCCTTTTAATTTAGACCTTCCATTTCCTTCAAGTGCTTGATTAGCTTTTTCAATTTCAAGTAGGATAGATTAGATAATTTATTCGACAAAATGTACATGATACAATTCCAGGGGCATTGTTTGTAAAATGGTACGTCAAAGAAAAAAAAAGCCAAAAGAATATATCTCACAAGGCACGACATTTTAGAATTTATTCTTTTCATTCTTTTTCATTTGAGGGTAGGGTCTAGAATTTTTTATTGGATTGACCGTATAAGCCATTAAGCATTAGGATTTGGTTTTGCAAAGTGTTATATAATACAGTGGTTGCTTGTGCTTTACATCGTAACTGTTAGTTATCTTAGATCTTTGATTTGTAACACACTTATAGCTTTTGTTAGTTCTGCACTGGCAGTATACGTAAGATAGTTTGAATTGTCATAACTGATGGCTCTATTTATGGGCTTGGGACAAGAAAATCAGTTTGGGAAGTCTCCATTACTTAGCTTATTTATCAAATGGTCTCCTAAACAGAAGCAAATGAAATGTCAACTTATGGAAAAAAAAGTGAAATGTTATTTGCACTCTATTTTTTGTTATTTGCACTCTCACCATTTGTTTTATCATATAGTCTAGTAAATAATAATTATATAATTAAAATGATAGTGGGAGTGTAATTAATAAAAATGGGAATGCAAAGAACATTTTCCCAAGAAAAAAAAAACACTCCCTTAATTGATCTGGTTAATTTAAGAGATAATAAAACCAATGCTTGGTGGGCACCTGTTGAAGTGACATCCAACTTCAAAGCCCATATGAGAGTTGGGCTTGATTTATTTAACTTGGAGTGGTTAAGCAAAATACCTGATTTCTCTACACCTGAATTTTAATTAATTGAGACTGTTTTTTTGTTAATTTCAATTAATCAAAAAGTGTCCTTTTTTTGTCATTTCTACAAATGTTCCCAACACTTAGTCTTGTATTAGATTGATCTGTTATATCTAGCAGTATTAAAAAAAAAAAACCAAAGAACGTAAATTGAAAAATTAATTGCCATTTTGTTTGTGATGAAAGTTTAGTTATGAGACGAGAAGATCTCGTTCTAATAATTAAAATTGAAATCTCAAGATTTAGGGGTCATGGATTCAAATCTCCTCTAGTTAGCGGCGCCCTGACCCACCTCATCTATCAGGAGCTACTGTTTGGGCGCAAGCAAACATATACAAGGGGCAGAATGTCATTGCTGCTAAACTAATAAACCATGTAATCAAAGAGAATTTATGAATCCAAATAATGCCTTCTTTATCACGTCTTCAACATGGTTACATCATTGAAGAAATTTTGGTAGCGTTTTTGGACTTCCATGTATATTGAGTGAACACGCGTTTTCTTCCAGAAAAGAAACTTATCACCTCACCTTTGGGTCACTTTCCCTGTCAAATTAACGATTTGATTATCGGTTCATCTCATCACAGAGTCGTTTATTTTTAATTTTTTGTTTACTCTTTTTTACAACATGGTTGCATCATGTAGAGTCCAAAAAATTACAGAAGTGGGGAGATGTATTTTACGCCACGCACACGTGCGCACACACACTCCAACATATATGAGATGTTAATTTACACACATATGTGGAAGATGAAGAATAAAATTAATAATAAATTATTAATCAAAAGTAATAGTAAGACTCGTAACCTTTCACTCTTCTCAACTTAGCACTATAACTAGACACTCTATTTATATTCGACAAGAGATAACTATAAGAGTTGCCCATAGAAGGCTAAAAAACCTTTCATTTTCTAGGTATTATCTATTATTTAAGTGGGCTTAATTAAAATAAAAGTTTTCTTGGCGAAATCAAGAAAATAAAAGTGGATAGCAGGAGAGAGTTTCAAATTTAAACAATAGAAATAAATTTTTAGTTTCATTCTGGCGAAGATATGTAAGAGAATCTATGGATCATTAAGACAAGACTTTCTATAGAAACGACTAGTCTTGTTGGAAAATGTTATACTATGTTGCATGGACTCTTCCAAGTCACATCGTTAAGCATTCAGTAGATTTAGAACTTTCAGTGTTTCTGTTGGATACCTTTATGGTAGGAACGTGCCTATGGTAGGAATGCCGGCAGAGAGCGACACGTGTTAGGGGTAAAACGGTCCAAACGGAGACGTTAAAGTGTTGGAGAGCGCGTGGAAAGGAAATGAAGCAGAACCGTGTGCGGATGGAAGCAAACAAGCCCACTGACTTCCGTACTAATTTCGTGGGTTGTGACAGGAAGAAAAACAAATTTGTTCAAGTAAGAACAAAGAACCCATTATCTCATCAAGTAATTTATTTATCCACTAAACTGAAAATAAATAATTTGTTCAAGAAAATACTACCTCTTTATGACTTTCCTCCATTATAAGAACAGAGTACCCTTTTTTACATACAAAAAAAAAATTCGGATAAAATAAACATAAATCTGTTTGCGAATAAAACACTAGCTCTTTAAGGCTTTCCTCCATAGACACAACAGAGTACCCATTTCTCAAAAACAAATTTATTTATTGGCTCAAATAAAAATAAATCCATTTTTCAATAAAACACCAGCTACTTATGGCTTTCCTCCATAAATTATCTATTTTCATAACTTAATTTATTAGTTGGACAAAATGAGAATAAAATTATGTTGAACAGCAAATTAGCCTTTACGACGAAATTGACATATAGGAAAGTAACATATAACAAGAATTAACTCCATTTCCATTACAAAATTATGCTAGAAATTCTTTTTGCAAATGCAAGACACCTAATTCATAAAATGAAATAGTAGCTCTTCACGGCTTTCTTATCAGTCCTCCAACTAGGGGTGGCAAAAAATCCGATCCGATTTGAAACCCGACTAATCCGATCTGATTCGATCCAAAAAATAGGATATCCGATCCGATTTTTCTTAGCAGAACAGATGTGGATCGAGTACCGGCAAAAACGGATACGGATACGAATCAGTAAAATAAAAATTCGCGGGTACCTGACCCGCAGGGTATATTATATAAATATTAAAAAAATAAGGGTTCATTATATAATTTTATAATTTTTAATCCTAAGTATAAGTAAAGTGGTTTACAACCTCATATTTTAATCTTATATGATCCGCCTCTCCTCATTTTGTCTAAAAAAAACAAATATTCTGGGTGAAACCTGAACCAAATGAATAAAACAAAGAAAAATTTATGAAATTCTATCATAAAAATTGTTCATCCCTTTCATTCTTTTTCATTTTTATTATACTTCCATCGATATTTCCTACAAATTATTCATCAATTCAATCAAAAATTTGTGTTTGGAGCTCCAATTTTCTGTTAGCTAGATAATTAAAACATTTGTGTCTTTCATTTATTTATTTATTTTATTGCAATTGTGTCTCTTAAATTTGTCTCCTTTTATTTTAGTGCAAGAAATTTATTTTTCTTTTTGATCACCTTTAATGCAACAAGGTCTATTCCAATGATGTAAGAAAGTTGGGAAATTTTTTTCAAGATTATTTTGGTTATACTTTCTTCAAAAACTATTAGTTCTGTTTAATTCTTTTCCGGACTTGATTCCACAATCGACTCATTTTGATGCAATCTTGTGCCATAACATCCTTAAGGAAGTTGGAAAAGTTGTCATATACTTATTATCCTTGTATTTGTTATGTTGTAGAAGGATAAAATGCATGAGAATGGTGATGTATTCAAAATTATCATAAAACTTCGTTTATCTATTAGATATTATAATTCTAATATGTACTAAATTTATGAAATTGGTTTGATTATTAGATGAAATGTATGAGAATGGTGATGTATGGATTTTGATTATAAAATCTCTACCAATGTTAATTGGAAAGCATACTTTTTTTTATTGGAAAACATGTTGATATTAAGTGAAAAATATATTTTATTAGAAAATAAATTTTTTTTTAGGGGCGGGTATCCTATGACCCGTCCCTTTTTTTCGGGTACTCGAATAGCGGGTACCCAAAAATATTAGGAGCGGGTTAGGGTCGCAAAATGGCTGATCCAATTTTTTAGGGTCGGATCAGCCAAATCTTGTTAGGGGCGAGTACCCGACCCGTGCCCACCCTTACCTCAAACGTATGAGCAACGTGCCAATCATTAAATTAGTAATTTTTTTAATTCATACATAATTAAGTTTTTTTTTTCCATTTCCACAAAAAACAAATAAAATTTTTTTATCAGAAACCACAAATGCCAAGATGATTGGTCTAAAAGGGAAAGGAATACCACATATGTACAGTACTTGCATTTCACGTTCGAAATGCTACAGTGCTGCATTTGAAAAATACCCTAAAAAACATCTAATTCAAACGGATGCAATCTTCTTTATTTAAAGGAAAAATCGTTCAAAATGTCCATCGCATTTTACAAGATGATTTTTTTCATCCCTCACTTCTAAAAGTGTAATTTTACGTCGCTTACAAATTCACAGTGACCAAATTTGGTCCCTACCTAGCTTTCCGACTACTTTTTCCCGGAATCCACCACGTGACTTGCATGTGATCATTTTTTAAAGGCAAAATTATCAAATCAAATTTTTACATAATTGATTCATAGTCCCTCACATTTCACAAAATAATTTTTTTCGTCCCTAACATTTTACAAAATGAGTTGCTTCGTTTCTCACATTTCAAAAAATTAATTTTTGCATCCCTCGTATTTTTTAAAATGAATTTTTTCATCCCTCATTGATCATGTATACGAATAGCTTTTTTCCTATGAACCCACGTATATGTCTATTTGATTTTATCTGAACAGTATAAATAACATTTAATTTATCTCTATTGAATTTCATTTAAACATACTAATCGTAGTTATACACATGCTATTCAATAGATATATATAGGGGTTTTAAACAAATAATTTTGTTTAAAACCCATGTATATATTTATATGAATTCACCATTTGAACCTATTTAATATTTGTGACATTTCTCTTTTGGTAATAATCTGTTTATTGAGTTGTATAATAAGATCATCTAATTAATGGATCCTAACTCGAATCGTATAATTGTGCTAACAAATTTCAATCTGAAATTTTCACTCGACACTTTTAAAACCAACAGTTGAATTACTTTCCTTGTGATTGTGTTAAAATTTGAAAGTGCTAATCACTTATTTCTTTTTGTCCTGCTTTGCTTTTGTTTACTTTTTCTATCCAAATTTAATTCGATATAAATACTTGATAATATTTAGGATTAAATATCTTCTTTATATTCAAATTTCGAGTAAAAGAAAATGAATATAAGTGAAAAGCTAACAATTTTTTTTAACTCATGTATACGTCTATTTGATTTCACTCACACAATACGAATAGTGTGTGATATATCTCTATTTGATTTTACATGCTATTCGTACTGTTCAAGTGAAATCAAATAAATATATACACGGATTTAAAAAAAAATTATTCACACACATAATCAATAAAAGATGAAACAATTCATTTTAAAAAATGTGAAGGACAAAAAATTTTATTTTATGAAATGTGAGGGATTATGAATCGAATTATATAAAATTTTCTTTGACAAATTTTATATAAAACATGATCACGTGCATGGCACGTGGTCAATTCCGATAAAAAACTAGTCGGAAACTTAAGTAGGGACCAAATTTGACCAATGTAAATTTGTAAGGGACGTAAAATTACATTTTAAAAAACGAGGGACGAAAAAAGTTATTTTGCAAAATGTGAGAGACGTTTTGAACAATTTTCCCTTATTTAAAATACCAAATCTGTGAATATATTTTAACTGTTATCCATCGGTATTGTAAAGTATCATTTTACCATCAAATACCAACTCTTTAACAATCATTTTTTCATAAATAAATTTGTTTATCGGATAAAACAAAATTATACCATGATTAATCATAGCAAGTTATTTAGCACTTTGGCTCTTTAAATCATGATTAATCTGGTACCATTAATTGTGATTATCTAAGGTGTTGTTTCTGCAATGAAAATTGAGATTTAACACTAGTTCAAGAAGTGCTAAACATAGAGAGTACACTCACGAAAGTAGAGGTGCACTTATGTGGTTTTTAGTGATTCATTTCATGTAATTTCATTGAAGAAATGAACTTGTAGCTAATTTCATAACCATGAAAATAGGTATGGATTAGTTATGAGTATAATTGATTCACTACGAAAGTAGGATTCAAATGCATAAGGAAATTACACCATAACTAGCCTAGATGTAGTAATTAATGATCCAAATATAGCACTTGCATGAGTAGTTAGGGATACCACAACCTAAGGAGCTTTCATTTGTTATTTTCTTGTATAATTTCAGTAGGTTTTAATTTGTTATAATTCATTGATAGTCTAAATAATAGAGAGGCTTTAGTAGTACCGGTAATTGCAATCTTCCTTGTGGGATCGACCCTTAATACCCTATACTCGCTCACGATTCGTATACTTGCGATAAATCGCGTGTGGGGTATTTAGGAGTTTATAAATGTAAAACTTGATTAGGATGAGTTTAATTGTATATGTATACTCCGCGCACGTCAAGTTTTTGGCGCCGTTGCCGGGGAAGATTTGGCAATATCAGTGTGAAGAGTAACTTTATTAGTTTAGACATTTTATTAGTTATTGTGTGAATGTTATTTTCTGTCATTTTAGTATTTTCTGTGTGTATGCATTTTATCACCTATTCTTCTTACTAATTTTGCTCTTAAGTTGTTTAAAAGCAATTTTAGGTGATGAGAAGGGTAGGACAATTTGGAGGACAATGCTTGAGAAATGGAAGATTGGTAATGGATGGTTACCAAGTGCAAAGCTCCTTTAATAGAGGTAACCAAGAATTTACTGAATGTATGTCTTTTGAAGATGGTTTAAGGTGCTTAAAGGCAAAATTTGATGTAATTAAGTTACAAGTTCAAATGGACACCATGATGCATGAAATTGAGCAGAGAAGGAATGTTAATACTTTTAATTCTTATCATGTGATTTGTGACTTGTGTGGAGATTATCATGCTACTAACACATGCATGCAAGCACAAAATGTGGATTATTATGATGAATTAGAGCATTACAATCCCTGTTTTGATCGATATAGTGCTAATGCTTATGGTTGGGATAATCAATGTGTATATAGTGATTCTCCATATTCTTATGATTACCAACCTGAAAGTGTCCAATATGAATCAAAACCATCTTGGGAGTTGGCAATTGAAATGGTAGCTAATGATTCTAAGCCATCTTGGGAGTTAGCTATAGAAAAATTAGCTAATGTGACTTCCGACCGTTTTGATAGGATTGAGGAAAGGATAGATGAATTGGCTTCTCACTTTGGTAGAATACATGAGCAATTGAATGCATTGTGTGAAGTTATTTCCTCTAATAATGTGCAAAATGATCCTAGCATGAATGATGGGAATGTTGTATGTGAAAATGGGTTGCATTTTGATGAAAATGATGAATCTCAATTGTGTTTCAATGAGCAAATGTCCATTTCACATGATAATATCTTTGGAACTAACTTTGAGCCTCAAGAGGTGAGTTTTAATGACTCATTTTTCACCCTCTTGAGGAGTGCAGTGAAAGTATAGGTTCTAAAGGTATTCCTGCCCAAGATACTCTCATGACATTTCCTTTGGTAAGTTCTCAAGTGGTGTATATTCAAGGTAATATCTATGAAACACTTGGGATAGGTAAGTCACTTTCATTTCTCACATCATTAGATCATGTGGCTTTGGCTAAAAAGTCACCATTTAATGATCCACCACGACCTAAAATGGTGGATTATTCTTTAACCAAGCCTCCTTGAAAAATGAGGTTCAATAGTCGAGCCAACGACTATAAACAAAAGCGCTTATTGGGAGGCAACCCAATATTTTGGCTATTTATGTTATTTTGGGGTGATTTTATGTTTAAAGTATGTGTTTGATTTATTTTGTTATTTTTCATTTATAGGTATTGGAAATGAAAGCAAAAGTGACCAAATGAGGTGAAAAAGACGAAGTTTGATCAAGGAACTCAACCTCTCGATTTGAGTAATTATGGTTTTTGATGCATTAAAGAGGTTTAGAATGCATGTTTAGATCATTTTACATGTGTGTGAATGGTTTATTTTGACATAGAAATGATCTAGGGTGTATTTTGAAGAATTGAGGTCAAACTGAATATTACAAAAATTCTGCAATAAGTGCAGATTCAATGGATCCAAGGCCTCGGATCCATATGGATCCAAGGCCTCGGATCCACTTCTGCAATCAGAGAAAAACTTCGAGCTTCTTGATCCGAGCTCGGATCCGTATGGATCCAAGGCCTCGGATCCACTTCTGCAATCAGAGAAAAACTTCGAGCTTCTTGATCCGAGCTCGGATCCATATGGATCCAAGGCCTCGGATCCACTTCTGCAATCAGAGAAAAACTTCGAGCTTCTTGATCCGAGCTCACTTATCATGATCCGACCTCGGATCCTTTCAAAAACGACCTCGGATCCTTTCCAAACGAAGCCTCGGACCACTTTTCCTCATTCTTCCCTCTTTTTCCTCCTTCAACTCCACTTTTCTTCTTGTTGGTTGCAAGCTTTTATTCTTAAGAATTGTATTTTTGGTTTTTTTTCAAGGTGCATTAATTGAAGTCTCCATTCTTTCAAGTAAAGTTGGAAATTCATCACATTGCCATGGATTCGGATAGCGCAAGTTCATTAGGGGAGTATGACTTTCTCTTATTTTCGTTATTTTTCCTTTCTCACATTGAGGACAATGTGAAGTTTAAGTGTGGGGGAGGAAAATATTAAACTTGCATTTACTTGCCATGTGATGATATTTTGTGGATATAAATGCTTAGAAATATTGGAGTTATGTTTGAATTATTTGCCATGTGGATAATTTGCCTGAAATTGGGTTTGTTGGCAGGGAGTTTTCTTCCATTTATATGGGGAAACTCCGTCAAAATTTGTCTAACATCTTGTCCAATATGTCACTATGGCCCAAAAGTTCTTCAAATTTTTGCATTTTCATTCAAAAAGGGCTAATTTGTTCCAACTTTAAATGTTTTTATTCTTCCAATTGTTGAAACTTTATGTGTATTTTGGAAGGTTTAGTCCTCATTTAACTTGGAAATAGTTATTATGCAATTAGAATTTTTACATTTTAGAAAGTATATTTGGTAAAGTGAGGAAAATTATGCCTATAATTTTACATGTTTAATGAGATTTCTTCTCTTTACTTAATTTTGCAAGTAAGTGATTGACATAGTTGATAAAAGGTTATACTCCTCCTTTGATTAGTCTTATATATTTTCTAAGAGGGAATATCTATTTATTGTCCTTTAGTTTAAAAAAAAAAAAAAAAGAAAAAAAGAAAGAAAAAATTATTCTACTCCAATGATTTTTGTACCGAGTAACCGGGGGTTGGCATCTACAAATGTCGATTTTCGCGTAAAAAGGTACTTGAATTAAGAGTATGCATTGCAACTTGAATAAGTGAAATGTTGAGTAACCGGGAATCTTCACCTAAAAGTGTCGATTTTCGCGTAAAAAGGCATTCTCACTAATTAAGTAAAATTAGTATGAATAAATCCCTCTTAGATGTAAAATTTTGAGAAAAGGATGATTATAGGAGGAGGAAGGCTATAAATCGACTATGTGGGTTGCTTATTTGTGAAATTAGGTTAGGGTAAGAGATTAAGTTTAACTTGTTGAATTTAGGGTATAATTATCTTTCCTTTACTTGATATTATGAGTATTTAGTGTAAATTGAATAATTATATAATAATTATTTTCCAAGTCTTGAGGAATTAAATTGGACAAAGTGCATATATTGTTTCACCTCTTGAATCATTGCATTTGATTATGTGTGAATTGCTTGAGGACAAGCAATGATTTAAGTGTGGGGGAGTTTGATAAGTGACTAATTTACGTAATAATTGTATGACATTTTATATTATTTTTAGTCACTTTGGTTATATTATTGGAAGAATATGAATCATTTTGGCTATAATTGGTGAAAAATGCTTTTAAGTGATTAAATGAGGTTTTTATCACTTTTTACTTGGATTTTGTGTATTTTGACAGTTTTGACACATTTTCGTATTTCGGCTATAACTTGAGCTACAATGATCAGATTAAGATGATTCTTGAACCAATTTGAAGATAAGATATAGATCTACAACTTTGGTGAAGACATCTAAATCCAGTTTGAAGGTTTTCCAGGTCAAAATGCCGAATTACAATAGCAAATTTCTACTGGTCGAAGCTGGAACAGGGCAATGAGCAGGCAAGGGTATTTCAGTCATATCTCAGCCTACACAGATCCAAATGAGGTGATTCTTGATGCATTAGAAAGATAACTCAAAAGGCTACAACTTTCGTGTTTTAGACATGAGCTGGTTCAGCCTCTAACATCAAGAAACGATTGGTTGAAGTTGGGCCAAAAACAGAGCAAGTGATCCACACTCGGATCCACTATTCATCCGAACCCTCGGTTGTTTCTGGGTTAGTGGATCCGAGCTCGGATCCATACGGATCCGAGGTACTGTAGCAGCTCGGATCACAGGTCAGAAAAGGCTGCTCTGTACGCGTAAAACTCAATTTCACCTCCACCAACTCACATTGGATGCTATACATGTGAGAAACATTCCCAGCTGTAAAAGGGAGATGTAATCCTCATTTCTTGACCACCTTTCATCATAAAATAGCCAAATGCATTGCAAAAATAGGAGATTGGGGAGTTCATAGCAAGAAAAATAGAGAGTGAGCTACGGGAGAAAGCTTGAAGCTGCAGAAATGTAGCTCTTTCATCTTCCTAGTGTTAGTTTAGCTTAGTATAGAGTAGTGTAGCTTTTCCATTCTTGTTTATTATCTAGATTAGGATGAAGATGGAGGATGAAGAAGGCAAGGAAGAAAGCTCATGTGACAAGGGTTGTATTCCTTCCAAATTCTTTATCTTTTGTATTTGATTCCAAGTTTAGTTAATATACAAGTTCTGGATTTTGTGTTCATTATGTGTTTCTAAAGTTTATACCTTGGGTTTGGTTGAACTTTCTATAATTGTTAGTGTTTATTATTTGGTTATTTGATTGCTATGATTTGAGCAAGTTATTTAGCACTTTGGCTCTTTAAATCATGATTAATCTGGTACCTTTGATTGTGATTATTTAAGGTGTTGTTTCTGCAATAAAAATTGAGATTTAACACTAGTTCAAGAAGTGCTAAACATAGGGAGTACACTCACGAAAGTAGAGGTGCATCTATGTGGTTTTTAGTGATTCATTTCATGTAATTTCATTGAAGAAATGAACTTGTAGCTAATTTCATAACCATGAAAATAGGTATGGATTAGTTATGAGTATAATTGATTCACTACGAAAGTAGGATTCAAATGCATAAGGAAATTACACCATAACTAGCCTAGATGTAGTAATTAATGATCCAAATATAGCACTTGCATGAGTAGTTAGGGATACCACAACCTAAGGAGCTTTCATTTGTTATTTTCTTGTATAATTTCAGTAGCGTTTTAATTTGTTTATAATTCATTGATAGTCTAAATAATAGAGAGGCTTTAGTAGTACCGGTAATTGCAATCTTCCTTGTGGGATCGACCCTTAATACCCTATACTCGCTCACGATTCGTATACTTGCGATAAATCGCGTGTGGGGTATTTAGGAGTTTATAAATGTAAAACTTGATTAGGATGAGTTTAATTGTATATGTATACTCCGCGCACGTCAACACTGTCCTGACCCAGCAAACTGCATTGGAAAACGCAAACGGATGTCCAAACCTGTGCTTTTAGCTTGCAGCCGCTGACAACATATTAACGTTTGATCTCCACGCGCGATTCCACAACTTAACGTCTTCGTTTGCATTCCATCCACCTTCAACACGTGTCGCTCTCTGGAGGCCTTCCTACCATAGGCACGGTCAAACCCTTCCCACCATAAAGGTATCCTGTTTGTGTTTCCAACCGGACATGAGAATCAGAAATGGTCAATTTATGGCTACAAAAGATTTTTTTATATACATATTTGCTATATATGAGTTTTTTTTTCCCTCTTATATTGGCCGTTATAGGAAGTTTAACAACTGTGGCAACTTACACGTTATGGCTTAGCATTCAAAGGACAAACAACATTATTCTTATTCATCTTCTGCAAAGGCTCACGTAAATTTCTTAAAAGTTGCATTTGGATGGAAGGATTTGATGAAATATTTGAAATTCTCATAAATTTCTCTAGTTGCTTAGATTATTTAAAGAACATTTGAATTTATAAATTACTAATTATTCTAGCATTTAAAATATATTTAAATAATTGATAAATTACAATTCCAAATGCTTCTTAAACAATCCAAGCAACTAAAATGATTTGGATGAATTTCAAATCTTTTTATCAAATTCTTCATTATTAAAAGAGTATTTCTTTCTCGTACCTACAATAAAAACTCACTTGACACTAGCTCCTCCCGATTGGGAAAATTAATTGATGTTATACAAAAGTTTAATTTTGAAGGAATATATCTTAATATATTTCTAAAACTATGAGTAGGATACACCTGTGAGCTTCGCTCATCTCTTTTAATAATGGTTTCTAGATCAATGAGACTTATAGTTTGCCTTAAAACAAAGAGAAAAATATCCTTCTGCGAACTTAAACTGTATGTGATGCCTTATATTCCCATGATAGGGTAGCATAGAAACTAGTTATTTCATTGTTGCCCTATTTTTTTTTTCCATTTTCGTTGTTGGCCTAATTCGCTTTATCATTTCCCATGGAAACATACAAGAGACAAGACTACCAGATCAATTATAGTGTCAAAGAGAAGCCTTTCAAGTCTCTTCGTTCACCGTGAAGCTGGATTCATGCAAGACGTTAAAATTTTTGGGGTATGAAGTCGAATGATTGCAAGTTTAGGGACCATTCTACAACCAGATAAGAGACTTGTAGGAAGGGTTTGACAACTTGAAATGCATATAACTGGAATTTGAGTTAGCCTAATTCCTCAACAACATCTTATTTCACTTCTTGGGGCAATTCCTCAACAATTACCTAGAAGGTCCTCGTACAATTGTCAATCCAAAGTTCGAAAACATCATATTTCATAACTTTCACTACATGATTTCAGCTTGAGAACTCATGCCAGTGTCCAAAATCTCCATCACTGTCTTCTTCTTTTCTTTTTTGGCCCCGGATGAACGCTTTACCTTTTCAAATTAAAGTGTATTAGATTGTTGAATTTTATTTTCTTTTTTCCTTGATTTTTTCTGAACTTGGGCCAAACCTGAAAGAAAAGGACTGTATTAGAATCCGCCCTATCAAAATTGAAATGTAGAATATCCTTAATTCTTTGTAACAGCAATAATCCCACAAAAAAAAAAAAAAGTGATAGCAATAGATTTTCATCATTTGTGATGTCCTTTGCTCATAACTCGTAAAGGGTAAACTTCCACAAAGTTTCGATGCGTTTTTGAGTGGTTTTCCAATGTTCTACATGTAATATACGTTTTTGATGTTCTACATGCGTTTTTGATGTTCCTTAGAAGCCAAGGAATGCTTAAATCCAGAAAATACGTGGAATTGGTAAATGTTATCATCCACTCTAACCTTGAGCTAGCTGGTTCTCGTATTTTTGGTTGATTTTTTTTTTTATAATACCACTAAAACACCACCAGTTTAAGATAAAGCGAAGAGGTTAAAGGTGGGATTGAATGTTTAAAAAAATAGGGGTTTTGGTTGGTTTCTGCAGTGAAACCATCCCATGTTGGCACTGCCCCTTTTCCTTTATAAGACTTAAAACTCACTCTCGAACCCTAGAAAAACTATCCAAGAACAAGTTTTTCTAATGCCTATACGGCCCTTTTCTTTTGTAGCAATGGTAATCATATATGAAATCCAATGCAAATTTAATAAATCATTATTTGTCATTTTGGGCACTGATTATAATATTCGAGACTGATGATGTCACACATTTGAATTTTTGGGTGCAAAAGTGTCATAAATTGAAAATATTTGAAGCCTCACCATATTAATTAGTTATTTCAAAATGCATTTAATATTCTTTGTGTATACTTTTTTCATTTTTGAAAAGTACATTTTATCTTGCATTGAAAACAAAATTAACATGAAAATAATTTCTGAGAAAAGGAGGAATTTACTCTTTCCTAGTAAAGCTTCTAATTTATGAAATTCGACTATACTATTGTCCCATTTTTAATTTGGATTAATCTTAAATCTAAATTTATATATATTTTTTAATTTTTTTCAGTAGGGAAGGGGTGGTACTTAAGAAGCATCGAAGGGGTTGAGGAGTTTGAATTCAGAACTTCTAATTCTTAAAGCAATCTAAAGTTACATATCTTTTCATCCCTTCAATAACTTTTTTTGGTTTAAATAGTTTTATATTTCACCTCAATGAACTTTTGTTTCAAGCTTGGTATTGTTGCAACGAATTGTCAAAGATGTTGCTTCATTTTAGCCGAGCAATTTCTAAGATAATGACATGACTAGTTATGGATGAAAACCAAGAAAAAACAAGCATAACAACCAATGTAGAAATCACCATTCCCTTGATATCTATGTGTGTGTTCGTGTATCTTTAGATGGAGGTCAAACGATTGTACCATCTAAGGGAGTACTTTTTTTTTTTAATTCTCACAACATAAGTTTTTTTAGTATTAGTTAAAGTTATCAAATACTACTAATATTCCGGGAATTTTTCCACGCGGTATACCTACTGTACTAACAAACAAATCCACAAACCCACCAACACAAATCTATCTCTTTTTTTAATTATTATGTTTTATTTTTACCAAAGCAATTTCTAATGTTGCAAAGCCAGAAAATTTTGACTGAGATGTTTGACTGTAGTTCCATTCAAGATTCAAAGCCAAGTTCATGGCTGAAGTTATCGTAACTTATTCTTTTTTTTTTTTAAACTGTGGAGTACCTGTCATAACTTATTCTTTTATTATCATTGTATAAATTTATAGTATACTTTTATAAGCATCTTACATTATACTAGTTTTTAAATGGAAATTTTCAGTAAAAATAAAAGAAAGAAGTAAATAAAAGAACATATCTGACATGAAAAATATTCTGAATTGAGATCTTGCATAGAAAGTTCCTAGAAATATATAAAAAAGAAAACCCAAAAAACTGTAGAAAATTGTTCTTACAAGTTTCTTAGTTCTGCATATATTCTTGGCATTTCCCTATTCAACATTCAACATATTTTATTTGCGGATATATATTTTTCTTGAAAATAAAGCAAATACTCTTCACGATTTCTGAGTAATAAATCTCCAGATTAATAACAAATCCAAATATTTTACTCCATGAATGGACCACTTTGACTAGTTCCCCTAGTTTACAACCCCTAATGAATGCGTGACACAAGTTATCAGAATGTTTCCTATCAACATTAATTTCTTGACTTGTTAATTCTTAAACTTTAGGAGGATTAATTATTTGGTTTTGGAGGTTCTAGAATTATGTTTGTAATAATTTACACCATAACTTTGTATTATTTAAGTTCCTAAGGTTTACTTTTACCAGTTTGACTTCAACAAGGCAGAACAGAAAAAGTTACATACTTTTCCAGCTATCTGGTCTTATAGATGAAACGTCTGGTAATATTCAAGTCAGTCTTCTATATATGTCAGGTCATTTGTTGAATATTAGTTCCCATGATGATTTAGAAACCAAGAAAGAAATTATTTGGATGGTGGGATATGATTTGAATTTCTTCTTGGTTTTATTTCATGACCATCAACCCACATATAGGCAATATCGAGGACGTTTAATCTTTTATCCTAGCAGTTTCTTTGTTAAAAACAAAAAAAAAAAGTATTTGATTAAATTCTTGAATCAGATGGAAATGTTTAGTTGGCTTTGTTCTCCATTTAGGTTGAATTTGGCTTCTATAGATGCAATCCTGCAGCCATCTGGAAATTTCACGTTTAAACACACCACCACACCATCACACTATCTGAAATTTCACCTTTAAACACACCACACCATCACATAGTTATACACTTATACAGACATTTGCACCACCACTATGCCACACCATTGAAAAACCAAATGCAAAAGATACAAGAGAAAACAGGAAAAGATATAGAAATTTCCCACTTTTCATGTATAAATATTCCTCAAAAGAGGAGGCAAGGCATCAAACTGATTAAACGAGGTTGAGCATATAGAAAGGAGAGCAATTTGAGAGAAATGGCAGACCAGGAGAAAAGAGGCTATGGAGGGGAAGGTGGAAGCCTAATTCCAGCAAAGAAGAAGTCAGTGAAGCAAATGATGGCTGAGAAAATACTTGAAACTTCTTCCAAAGCTTTCAAGAATGACAAAAAGAAGATCAAGCCCAGAGATGATGAAGATGATGGTTAACGAAAAATTGTTTCTCTTGTTCTTTATTTGAGTGTTAGTCATAATCACATGTAAAATTCGTATCAGTTGCTGCTTTAGTGTGTAAATTTAGGAAATTTGTTTAGTCTGTTCTAAGAAAACTAACGCACGAAGCAAAGGAACTAAATTTATGGACTGAAGTTTGCATTCCAGCCATGAATATTTTGATGTCATATAATATTATTCTGGTGTTGTTGTTGTATTTAACAATTATATTCTGGAGAATGTATGACTTTTTTCTTCCAGATTTTGTATAAAACTATTCTTTTAAAAATGTCTTCATGTTTTTCTACTTCCTCCAACTGAACTTTTCATAATAGTAGTGTCATATCCTTTCAAGATTGCTTTTTATTCTTTTCCTTTAAAATTCCTTTTTATTATTCTCTTGCTTTTATTTTTTGTGTTAATTTGTTAGAACTATTGTGGATATCCATAATTTGGGGGAGAAAAAAGCATATGCACAGAGATTCTAGTAAGTACGATCAATCTGGTAAAAAAAATAATAAAAGATGCCACTAGCATAGAAGTACCAGTACAAAGTACTTCAACTATCCAACAAACTTCTTTCCAACGACGTCCAAAGTAACTTGGGACAGCATAACCTGCGAAGCAACAAATTGAGAGGACAACAGAGAGACCAATGACCTTCAAGTCATACTGCCGTCGAGTCGTAGACGGGAGGATGAGATCTGCAGTTAAAAAAAAAAGGGTCTACAGTTTGAACTTTGAGCCCCAGTCAGAATATCTAATTTACCAACTAATAATAAAGAAAAAAAGGGAGAACAGCATAGAGATGCTTGACTTTGGATTAATTGAGATTGACCAAGATAGTTGGGAAGTAATCCTACACATGCATGGCATATGCAAGATATAAAAGAATTTGAATTGCTATTTTCTCAAATTTTTGTAGCAAAATATACTATAGTAATTTGATATGTGTTAGATAAAAAGATAATTAGAAAATATAAAAAAATATATAAAAAAAAAATTTTGCAGAAAAATGACAATCCAAACAAGGCTAGTAATGTCTTGATTATGTGAATATTCAGTAGTTTACAAACCGTTTGTCGAAAATATTCGGTAGACCATGTTGACCTATTCTTTTGCAGATTACTACGTGTATGTGCTTTTTGATAGGGTTGCAAACGAGTCGAATCGAGTCGAGTTTTAACCTAATCGAATTGAACCTTGACTTAGTTTTATTGAACTCGAACTCGAACTCGACGAACTGACAATTTAAACCTCGGCTCGAAAATAAAAAATAATTATTTTATTTTTAAAAATTAAGTAAAATAATATTTTTTTTCTTAATAAATAAAAAATATTAAGGATATATATGTAATTTTACTATTAAAACAAAATATATATATATATATATACTCGATCTCGGAAATTAACGAGGTTAATATTTTGAACTCGACTCGAGTAAGCTATCGAGTTCTCGAACGGTTCGATTCGTTTGCAACCCTACTTTTTGGTGGATGGTTCCCAACCACAACCCCAACAATTTTTGGTGGGTTATTAGTTTGGAGAGTCCAACAACTATTTACGGATTCCAATTAATTGCATACACTTATAGTTTGGGAGAAATTGTGTGTTAAATTAGTTTCTATTGTTTATCCAAAACAAATGCCGTGCTTACAGTTTTTGATATTACATAAATTAAATACTATCAGAAATTTACCATCAAATTACCATCAATCAACCGTTTTAACTTTAAATGTCGGGTCCCCAATTTTTTAAGTTTGAAAAGTATTTTTTTTTTAAGACATAAGCATAACTTTTGGTTGATACTCAAGAAGTTTGTACAAATTTGGTACATGACCAAATATACTCCCTAGTCTAGGAAAAAAGAGACCTCCTGATGATGTCCGAGTAATACATCTCCTGACACGTATATCGCAGCATTTTACACCATGAATAGACCATTTTGACCAGTTCTCCTGGTCTCCAATTCTCAAGAATGGTAACACAAATTGACCAGAATGTTTATTATTTTCTCCCGCTAATTACTGGTTATAGTTAGGATGATTATTTTACTTTGGAGGTTCAAGCAAATACGTTTGTACTGATTTATACCACAACTTTTTTTTTTTTTTACAATTTTATTATGTTTTCCAATTGAAATTTTACTTTTACCAAATTGACTTCAGCGGACAGAGCAAAAGTTGCATACTTTACCAGTTATGTGGTCCTATACATAGATGAAATCTCTGGCAATATTTAAGTCGGTCTTGTTAAGCAGTTTCATTCGTTGAAAATTAGTTCCATTATAAAAATTCAATGTTCAAGATCCCATTCCTATGATCACTTAGAAATGAAGAAATATATTATCTGTATTGTGGGATGTGATTTGAATTTCTTATTGGTTTTCTCTCATTGCCATAAACCCGCAATAGGCACTATCAAGGAGGTTTGATCATTTATTCCTAGTAATTTCTTTGTATAAAAATTATTTGATCAACTATTATTTGGATCAAATCGCAAGATTTCATTCAATTTGTCATTCATATAGGTAGCATTTTGCCTCCATGGTTTCACCGGCCACGCAATCCTGCAGAATTATGGAAATTTCACCCATAAGCACAAAATCCACACACCACCACACAACCACACCATCACAAACAATAGTTACATCATTCATTTGCACCTCCACAGGACCATTGTGCCACAACGCCAAAAAACCAAATGTTAAAACAGAAGGAAGAAGAAGAAATGCTAAACTAAAAAACCAGAAACAGTATAGAAATTTCCCATTTTCCCTGTATAAATACCTTCAGATTAGAGGTGGTCAGGCATCAAAACGAGGTTAATCAAATTGCTAGAAAAGAGAGCATTTTGAGAGAGATGGCTGACCAGGAGAAAAGAGGCAAAGGAGGCGAAGGAAACAAAGGTGGAAGCCTAATTCCGGCAAAGACGAAGTCAGTAAAGCGAATGATGGCTGAGAAAATAGTTGAGTCTTCTTCCAAAGTTTTCAAGGATGACAAGAAGAAGATAAAGCCTAGAGATGATGAAGACAATGATTAATTAAACGTGTTTTTCTTGTAGTTTGCTTGTGTATATTTATGGATTAAAGTTTGCAATTCAACGATAAATATTTTGTTGTGATATTCTATTGATCTTGTTGTATACTTGTATTATTGTCTGGTGAATGTATACTATTTCTTTTAAGGTGTTGGATGAAACTATTGTTTTAATAAAGGGTTCATATTTTCCTACTTCTTCGAACTGAACTTTCCTAATAGTAGTGTCATATCTTTCAAATTCCTTGTTATTCATTATCTCTCAGTTTTATTTTATTTTGTTTATTTGTTAAAAATATTATGGATCCCTTACATTTAGAGGAGAAAAAAACATATGTACACAGATTCCCCTATGATCATTGTGGTAAAATAAAAAACATGCTACTAGCATAAAAGTACCATAGAAAGTACTTCAACTGACCAACAATCTGCTTTCCTATTCTGGTTGGCCATCTTTGCCCAAAATTTCACATAACCGGAAAAACAACAAATTGAAACGACAATAGAGAAGTCAATGAACTTTAGCTTAATGGAATGGAGCCAAAAACATGGTTGACGAGTATGAGGCCTTGAGTCAATTTAATTTACCAATACAGAAAACAAAAAAGCAAAAAGAGAGGACACCATAGAGATGCTGGATTTTGGATTAATTGAGATTGCACAAATAAATTGGGATGTAATTCGTTACGTTCATGGAATATGAGAGATTTAAAAGAAAAGTATTCTAAGTTAAGCATAAATTAAGTAGTATCATACCTTGTGTTGAAAAAGTCACTTAAGACAACATCTGAGAAAAAACAAATTGAGAGGAGACAAATAAGCTTTGGCTCAATGGTATGGAGGTATGACCATTGCTCACGAACTGAGGTCTCAAGTTTCAACCTAGTCATAATTCAATTTACCGGGAAAAAAAAAGAAGAAAAAAGGGAAGGACAACATACTTTGATTTAGTGAGATCATGAATTGAGAAGGACAAATACATGAATACTAAGTACAGTACACTAAATTCATGGACTGATGTTTGCATTCGACCAATAATAAAGTATTTTGTATGTTCATTTCATAGGTCCCAAGTCAGACCATATGGAACGACTGCTGTATTTTTCTACATGTCGTGTTGTATTGGGAGTGTTGGGTAGATGTTTTCTTTATAAAGGTATTATAAAGACATATTACTTGACATCTTTTTCTAAATTCATACTCTTTTCCAACTTCCCAGTGCCAAACTGTACATCCTCCCAAAATTCCTTTTTTGTTCTTTTCCTTTTCTTTTTATCTGTTGGTTTTGTTGACTAGTGTCTGTTGAACATTCGTTAAAAAGGAATTCAGAGGTTAATTTTTTTTTTTGAAGAATTAATAGTTAATTAGAAAAAATATCTGAATACAGGGATACAACAATTGTAATTGCATGTAATAATTGATTTTCGGTGGTAATATTGTGGATCCCCTACCATTTGGAGGAGAAAACAGCATATTGCTGTCTTTCAAACGGATTCCTATATGATCATTCATATCATTCTCACAAATATCCAACCAGGCTTTGTAGAAATACCAGTTGAAACTTATGTCAACTTAGCAAAGCTGCTTTCCAGTCCTAAACTTTGAATCATCTTGCCAAAAACAACGCGGCAAGACAAGTAAATAAAAGACATGAAGGACAATATCGAGTTACTAGGCTTTGGATTTATTGTGGATGCATGCATAAGTAAATTGAGAAGTAATTTTGTACATGCAGGCAATATGTTAGGCGGAACTAAATTTTTTTTAGAGGAGCAAACTTAATTCAACTAAAATTTAAATATATAACTTGAAATACTATCAATTTTTTGTCAGGACAAAAGTTAAAATTTACACAAAATTTATTTAAAATTTTCAAATTTTCTAGGAAGAAAAAGTTAAGTTAATTTTTCACAAGTTCCGCCGCCCATGTGTTCAACGTTGTCACTTGAGGACATGCCTAGTTGAAGGTGGGACCTCAACTCTACGTAAGACTTATTTCATTTTCGTCTACATTAGTAGTTCTTGCATTCTGTTGGCAATGGACGTGGGGTTCTATGATTGTCAATTTCGATTAAAGGGTTTTTCTAAGAGATATCCTTAGAACATTCATTAATATATTTAGTGTTTATCTAATTTATTATATATATATACATATTAATAATTATTAGTCTTTCTTACGTTTATATACTTTTTCTATTTAATTTTACTTATCTTTTCTTGTATTTATTTATATTTTCTAATTAATCTTTTATTTCTAAAAATATAACACCTAAAACATATTTTAACAAGGGTTCTATGGATACCTGTTAGACAAATTGTCGATTAAATAGTTTAGTGTGACCACTAACAATCTAAATGTAGATAATAAGATAATGTTGTCCCTCTTTTAAATTTGCGTCTCAAACTCAATCTCATCTATTCAACCTATAAATAATCTATTGAATTGTACTCGGTAATCACACTTGTGACTGAGTTATAAATATGACGGTACGGTAGAGAACACAGATCCTAAATTAGTAACATTTTACCTTTGCATTCCTGTCATCAAATTTCTATTCCAAGCAGCCGAAATTTCCCAAAATGCTTAGTAAAGGTTTTTGTTCGCTTCACTGATTCCTACTTTTGACTGTTGTGTATGATTTTTCTTTGGTACTTTTAAGTACATATCACATGGACAAAATGACCATTCTAATATTCTAGAATAAAGAAGAACAAATACGAATGATACCTAGAAAAAATGTCCCTTACATCTATAACATATGCTATCAGACGCTTTCTGTTGTTGGTCATGTACCAATTTGTAGCGCCCAGTATGTATCATCTTCTTTTCCTCGTAAATCTTTTGGATAAAGAAAAGAGGAATTCATCACTGAAATTTTTAGGGCTTTTTTTTTTACCAAAATATATTCTTGGCTGAAATTTTTGAGGGTTTTTTTTTTGTAGAAATGTATGTTATAACAATGTGATGTGTGTAAGGTAAAACCGTAATAAAAAAATGTGTCAAATGAACATTTGAAAAGTGTTTTATTTGAAAGACTCATAATTCAAAGGGAAAGACTGCCAAATGTATCCTGATACACGCAGACAGACACACTAAGACTCCAGTGTCATAGTTTTATTTGGAGTGTTAATTTCTTGTTAATTTCATTGCCAATAAAAGCATAAATAGAAAAAGTAATGTCTTGGCCCCTCAAAAATATTAAACCATAAATGGCCTTTCTTTCCTCTTCGTATAAATATCCCAAAACAAAAAAAAAAACTCCTAATCTAGAATTGATAGGGTGTTAATTGTCAGTTATTTTATTATCAATTTTCCCCTTGTGCCTGCCAAATACTGTTTTAATTGTGGACATTTACTTATATTTGGTATTTGGGTCCAATTTCAGGAAGTGAAGCAGAAAAGTACAAAAAGGAGGGACTCTCTGGAATAAAATGGAAGACTTCTAAACACTTCACAAGCCTAGCCCACGTTGCTGAGAAGAAACGGATTCCCATCTCCCTTTTGGCTGACTAGGAGTCATGCTACCAAGAGAAAAAGGAAATACAAGGAATCTGGCAAAGTTTCCTCTTTGTACCTGGACTTCCAATTCGTGGGGGACCACGGGAGCATTAGACTTTCTTTTGGCTTTAAAAGTAGAAAAAAACGGACAGAGGCTAGAGAGTTAGTTTTTTAGCATAGTTTAGTTTTTCCTTCTTTTCGCTTCTAGGGGGACGAAGACATAGCTTGTTTTCAATAATTACTTCTGCACTTTTGCATGGGATTTCCTTGATGAAGATGAACTAATTCATTTTTTCTAGTCAAGAACAACGGAGGATTTGGTTCGACTTAAATTGTGAGATCTAATCGATTTTAGTTTTCCTATTATTTTCTGGTATTCGTCTATCTTCTGCTTTATGTTCATATGGTTGTTTTATTATTCGATTATCCAGGGCCCGGATTCTAGATTAATTCAATAACTTGAAGCCAATTAGGGTAGTTAAATCCGTAATTGTTTAATTATTCTAAACTGGTGGCAACTGGCATGATTGGGTTTGTGTCAGGGAGATTGACAGGCTAACTTAAAGAGACCCTCGTAGCGTGTTGATTGGTTAGAATTAGGCTCTTCTAATTATTCATGCAATTAGGGAATTGAACTTCTATGGTCGTACCTAGGGTTGTTTCCTGATTAGAGAAATAGTCAACGGTCGTACCTTGGCTATCGACAAATTGAGGAAGAATTGGTTGTTTATCGCGTGTATGACAACTATAACTAATTTATCAGATAGTAACTGGAATAATCCTTGCATCTGTGATCGAATTAAGTGAACCATCTCCGAAGTTGTCTCTTGGCTAGAGTTCGTCCATTATTATTTTTATTGTGATAATTAGTTATTTGAGTTGTAGTTATTTTATTTTATTTTAATTTATTCCAAGTAATTTAGTTACTCTCATTTTCAAAAACCCCCCATACTCGGACTCTAAAAGAAATAAATTATCCCCAGTCCATGTGGATTCGACCCTGCTTATCACTATCTACAGAAATTATATTTTATTTAAGCAGGTATTTATTATTGCACAGATTTGACACCCTGTCAATTTTTGGCGCCGTTGCCGGGGACTGGTGCCAGATTAATTTGTTTCTTTTTTGAGTTCATCTTGTTTTTATTTTTTTTATTTATTTTTCTCTTATATTTTTTTATATAGTTATGGCTTCTAACACTCCGTATTTTGGTGATAGATTGGATTTTGTTTCCAGGGAAGACAATGAGGCTTGTTTTTTTTTTTTCTAAGTTTGCATATTCAGAGGCACTAAACTCTATTAGAGAAAGAATGGCTGCTGCAACCTGTGGAATTTGTTATGCCAGAGATCATTCAACCGGTATGTGCCCCGAATATCAAGACTAACCTGAGTATTATCTCACAAAAAATTTGGAGATTCTGCACCTCGATCTCAAACGTGGTATGACTCTTATTCAAACGGGTATGATCAAGGATGGTGGGATAACTCCAATTATAATTATACAACGGGGCCAATGAATTTTCAGCAGTATGAGTCTCAAGAATCATCATCTATGTCAGGTATGTCTCTTGAAAAAATAGTTGAATCAATAGCTACTAATACATACCAATTTCAGCAGGAGACACAAATAAGACATGGAATGATGAGGGAGGCAATGAGTAATCTGGCAGATCAAATTGAAGAATTGCCCTCGAAAACCATTGTTGATCTAGAAGAAAATGAGAGTGAAATTTGCCTGACTAGTGATGAGGAGCTGCAAGAGTTTCAAGAAGAGAGATGTACAGATGCAGTTGAAAAAGAAGCCGAAAAGAAAGAAATGGAACCCCAACCGCAACCCATTCAAATGAAAGAATCCAGTGAACAATCATCAAATGTGTTGACACCCCCTCCATCCCTTAATCTATATTCTCCTGACTCTTATTCTATAATTTCTGTTAATGAGATTGATTTTGTTATACCGGAAGTTCTTGAGTCTCATGGCAGGAATGAGTTAAGAGTAGCTATGGTCAAATATCTTGAACCGTTGAACCATGGAATTCATTATTCCGGACCCGGACCCGGATCCGACCCGTTTACCCCGACGGGTCTTTTATTCTATGTTCCAGATCCGGATCTGGCGGGTTCCGGATCCGGGTCGGGTCTACTCGAACAAATTTAGCAAAATTTATAATTTCTAATAAAAATGAGAAAAAAATATATTTGTAAACTAATTTCTAACTAATGCAAAGAAAAAACCAAATAAGAAAAAAAATCAAATTGATTTTATTCAAATACATCACCCTAATCAAATTATATTGATAAATATATATTTTTTAAATTATTAATTCATTTATATCCGGATCCGGGTCTAATACTGGCCGGAATACTATATTCCGTATCCGACCCGTTTTTTTGTTTGACAAAACGGATCCGGATCCGGATCCGGAAAACGGAATTAAATCCCTACCCATACCCGCAATAATTTCACGGATCCAGGTCTAGACCCGACCCGTTGGCAGGCCTAATTGGGAGTGTTGGGTAGATGTTTTCTTTATAAAGGTATTATAAAGACGTATTACTTGACATCTTTTTCTAAATTCATACTCTATTCCAACTTCCCAGTGCCAAACTGTACATCCTCCCAAAATTCCTTTTTTGTTCTTTTCCTTTTCTTTTTATCTGTTGGTTTTGTTGACTAGTGTCTGTTGAACATTCGTTAAAAAGGAATTCAGAGGTTAATTTTTTTTTTTGAAGAATTAATAGTTAATTAGAAAAAATATCTGAATACAGGGATACAACAATTGTAATTGCATGTAATAATTGATTTTCGGTGGTAATATTGTGGATCCCCTACCATTTGGAGGAGAAAACAGCATATTGCTGTCTTTCAAACGGATTCCTATATGATCATTCATATCATTCTCACAAATATCCAACCAGGCTTTGTAGAAATACCAGTTGAAACTTATGTCAACTTAGCAAAGCTGCTTTCCAGTCCTAAACTTTGAATCATCTTGCCAAAAACAACTTGGCAAGACAAGTAAATAAAAGACATGAAGGACAATATCGAGTTACTAGGCTTTGGATTTATTGTGGATGCATGCATAAGTAAATTGAGAAGTAATTTTGTACATGCAGGCAATATGTTAGGCGGAACTAAATTTTTTTTAGAGGAGCAAACTTAATTCAACTAAAATTTAAATATATAACTTGAAATACTATCAATTTTTTGTCAGGACAAAAGTTAAAATTTACACAAAATTTATTTAAAATTTTCAAATTTTCTAGGAAGAAAAAGTTAAGTTAATTTTTCATAAGTTCCGCCGCCCATGTGTTCAACGTTGTCACTTGAGGATATGCCTAGTTGAAGGTGGGACCTCAACTCTACGTATGACTTATTTCATTTTCGTCTACATTAGTAGTTCTTGCATTCTGTTGGCAATGGACGTGGGGTTCTATGATTGTCAATTTCGATTAAAGGGTTTTTCTAAGAGAAATCCTTATAACATTCATTAATATATTTAGTGTTTATCTAATTTATTATATATATATATATATACATATTAATAATTATTAGTCTTTCTTACGTTTATATACTTTTTCTATTTAATTTTACTTATCTTTTCTTGTATTTATTTATATTTTCTAATTAATTTTTTATTTCTAAAAATATAACACCTAAAACATATTTTAACAAGGGTTCTATGGATACCCGTTAGACAAATTGTCGATTAAATAGTTTAGTGTGACCACTAACAATCTAAATGTAGATAATAAGATAATGTTGTCCCTCTTTTAAATTTGCGTCTCAAACTCAATCTCATCTATTCAACCTATAAATAATCTATTGAATTGTACTCGGTAATCACACTTGTGACTGAGTTATAAATATGACGGTACGGTAGAGAACACAGATCCTAAATTAGTAACATTTTACCTTTGCATTCCTGTCATCAAATTTCTATTCCAAGCAGCCGAAATTTCCCAAAATGCTTAGTAAAGGTTTTTGTTCGCTTCACTGATTCCTACTTTTGACTGTTGTGTATGATTTTTCTTTGGTACTTTTAAGTACATATCACATGGACAAAATGACCATTCTAATATTCTAGAATAAAGAAGAACAAATACGAATGATACCTAGAAAAAATGTCCCTTACATCTATAACATATGCTATCAGACGCTTTCTGTTGTTGGTCATGTACCAATTTGTAGCGCCCAGTATGTATCATCTTCTTTTCCTCGTAAATCTTTTGGATAAAGAAAAGAGGAATTCATCACTGAAATTTTTAGGGCTTTTTTTTTTACCAAAATATATTCTTGGCTGAAATTTTTGAGGGTTTTTTTTTTGTAGAAATGTATGTTATAACAATGTGATGTGTGTAAGGTAAAACCGTAATAAAAAAATGTGTCAAATGAACATTTGAAAAGTGTTTTATTTGAAAGACTCATAATTCAAAGGGAAAGACTGCCAAATGTATCCTGATACACGCAGACAGACACACTAAGACTCCAGTGTCATAGTTTTATTTGGAGTGTTAATCTCTTGTTAATTTCATTGCCAATAAAAAGCATAAATAGAAAAAGTAATGTCTTGGCCCCTCAAAAATATTAAACCATAAATGGCCTTTCTTTCCTCTTCGTATAAATATCCCAAAACAAAAAAAAAAAACCCCTAATCTAGAATGCAAATATATAAAGAAATGTAATAAAAAGGAAATACAATCTCATTAGAATGTTATTTGTACTAAATCAAATTATAATTAAAATAAAAATAATAGTAGGCCTTCATTTTAATTTAGCAACAAAAAAAAGAAGGATAAAAATGAATATTCATGATTTAATTAATTCCATTTTTATCTGCTTTTTGTATTTTTCACAGGGACCTCAGACTAGGACACTAAACTAATAATCCATCATCCATCAATCCGCAAACTCCTCTCAGCAATAATGGGCACTGGTCATTGTTGAAAAGAATGGCATGTGGGGATATGAGTACATTATTGAAAAGCATTCTGGGCCCCAAATGAGACAAAATAGATGATGTAACAATTATGACGTCATAATTTCTGAATTTCAAAGCCTTTCCACTCTCTTGCTTTCTTGGATTAATATATGGGTCATGGATCATAAAAAAAAAAAAAGAAAGAAAAACACAGCTTTAAATTAAGTTACTCCAAGAAATAAAACCTGAACTCGTTAGATCTGTTTTAAAAATCATCGAAGATTACCATATTCAAAAATTAAATTTGATATGAATATTTTGGAAAAAAATAATAATAATAAAGTGTTTCACAAGAACAAGGAATAGGATTTTTGGCCATCATTCAGCTGCAAGCTTTTGGATTTATATCTCGTGAAAAGGTTCCTCCTTTTGGGTAAGGTGGATTAGATGGAAAGAATTGACTATGACATGGACAAAGACAAAGTGCTTCTTTCTTTTCCCTTGGGAACTAAGCATGAAAGAACAAAGACAAACGGAGAAAAGTATTAGTTACCGACAAAGTACCAAATTGGATAGAATGTAAAGCCATGTCAATAACTTATTTTCAATACTAAATTTTGATAATGCACCCGAGAATAAAGATCATAGCCAGTCAATTTTTGTACCCAAAACAAAACATGAAGGAAAACTGCACACGTTCAATGTAACTAAATTTTACCTAGGTTGGCCCAGAGCATCGCGCATGCTTAAAGTGGGGAACACCTTGTCCCTCATGTCAATTCATGCAGCACTCCACCTAAGTGTGCTTGCTGCACATTAAATTGGCCAAGCAAGACTAGTTATTCAAATGTTCACAAGAGCAATACCGCAGAAGAGGGCTACAGAGGA